>NW_020862879.1:0-13050 GCF_003713205.1 Coffea eugenioides | reverse complement strand
AAATTTCTGACTTGAGACTTAGCCATGTCCTGAATTTTTCGAATATCTGGGAATTTATTTCCAACTCAGGGCTAGTTGGTTGAATCGAGCCCTTTTTCATGTTCTTTTTGGTTACTTGTTTAGCTATCAATTGGCTCATTACTAAGTGATATATGGGATTGGAATGATTCGTAGTACTTGACTGACTTTCGAGAACTATCCTGATCTGATTAGTACAAGTTGAAATGTCGAGAACGACATTCTTTCAAGGGAGGAGTTTGTGACACCCGAAAGAAGAAGAAAAGGAAAAATTCTGGTGAACAGTTTTCTTAGCAAATCCGGCCGCATATCCGGCCAGTTCTTGGCTGGATACTTGGCCGGATTGGCTTGCTCGTTTGAAAAAAAAAATTGACCTGGCTACTGCCTTGAATCCGGCCTCCTATCCGGTCGCATATCCCGCCAGATTCTGGCCAGATTCTGTCGTGTACAGCATTCCTTAATGGTTAAGTCTTCAGTTTGTGACTTCATTTGTTGTTCAAAGACCAACTTTTCTTTATCTTCAAACTGACCGACCTTCTTGGGAGCAAAAATAAAAAAAAGGAACTCCATTCTTTTCCTTTGATTCCTTCACTAAATCTTGATAGATTTCTTTCAATTTTTGAAATCTACTCCGATTAACTTCATATCGAAGGTGATTGCAAGTTAAGGGTGGAGAGTTTTGAGAGGACTAGGATTTGCTTTGCTTGATTTCAAGGTGTTGGAAGGTATAACTCTTAGAAACCCCTTTGTATTCTTGAATCTTGTGATTAAGTTGTTGGATAAGTTGATCTTGATTAATTTTATGGAGTTTCTTGTGATTTGGAAGTTGGGATGATCAAGTTCTATATTAGTGATATTTCTAGATTTTATCTAAGTTATTTCATCCTTGATTTTGGCATGTATATGATTAGTAGAAACTATTCTAGTGTTAAGGTGCAATTTCTAACCTTAATTGATATTAGTGATGGTTATATGCAAAGATTAGTTTAAAAGAGCGATTTCAGTTTTTATCTTGTTTCTAGATTCAATTTGGACTGCAAATTTCTCCATGTTCTAGGCCGAACCAGCTTTTGGACAAAACATGAATGTTGTAGATATATGCGTTGGATATCTACCTGCAAATTTTCAGATCGATTGGAGTACTGTGGCCCTTTAAACCCTGTTACGCGCACAGTTTCCATTTTTCTGTAAGATATCGATTTTTGTTCATGAAAATGTATGATTTGGCTTTGGAGGTTTTCATAAGAAATGTTGGTATATGTCTTAGCTTCGTAACGCCATAAGATTCGTTTCAACCCGATAAGTATGACTTCAATTGTGATTAAAATCCCAAAAGGTGATAGGAAGTTGATGATTTTAGATTTCCCTTTTACTTGACATGATATTTGTGATCTAGGGCTTGGACTTGAGCAAGACAATGATTTATGATGGATGAGATTCATGAGTTGTGGTTGGTGAGTGATTCCACAACTATTTTCAAAGTTACTTTTCGAACTAATTCTTGCATTGGTTACTCGATTGCATATCATTTGTGTTTGTGCGTGTGCCATGACATGATTTGGCTCTATTGAGTTCTTGGAAAATCTTGTGCTTAGAACCAACGTCTCTTCATTGTTTATTTGGAGCACCGATGGTTTTGATGAATTAGGGTGGTGGCCGGAATTGTTGAGAAAACTTTTGATTTTGCATCCTTTTTTTAGTCTTCTTGATTGATTAAGGTTTGCACCATCCGATTTGTACGTGTTTGGATTTGAAATCTTTGAACTGCCTGAGACCAACTAGCATGAGTT
The DNA here is from genome assembly GCF_003713205.1 of Coffea eugenioides. Lineage (NCBI taxonomy): Eukaryota > Viridiplantae > Streptophyta > Magnoliopsida > Gentianales > Rubiaceae > Coffea > Coffea eugenioides. The sequence continues at coordinate 11,242 of NW_020862879.1, read as the reverse complement.
TATTTGAAACTAGAACTTGTTTAGGCGAGTGTGCTCCTGCGTACACTTAATGGACTTGACTGAATATATGGTATCTCTTTTCCGCATGACCAAGTAACTTGATTCGTATATGATCAGTATGTGGATTTGAATTCGGTGACTATTTGAGAATGTGAATTGCTGGGCATAGGCTAATCGAGTGAGTTCTTATTCGTACCTGTGCTCCTTGAACTTGAAGTAATTGATCCTGATTTTAAACTTGTTTCTTTTTTGTTTGACTGTAGACCGGCAACTGCTCCTCTGTAGCGGTTGAACTGAACCTCTCCGGTGGGGCATTGCCTGTTGTATTATAAAGAACCGCCATTCTTCTGGCGAGACATGCCTGTTGCGCTGTCCAGTACCACCAGGGATGAACTTCTTGAACTGAACCTCTCAGGTGAGGCATTGCCTGTTGTGTTATCAAGCACCGCCATTCTTCTGGCGAGGTATGCCTGTTGTGTTGTCCAGCACCGTCAGGGATGAACTTCTTGAATTGAGCCTCTCTGGTGGGGCATTGCCTGTTGTGTTATAAAGCACCGCCATTCTTCTGGCGGGGCATGCTTGTTGTGTTGTCCAGCACCGCCAGGTATGATTTTCCTGAACTAAGGTTCTCTGGTGAAGTATAGCCGTCGTACTAGCTTGTTGTGTTGTCCAGCACCGCCAGGGACAACTTCCTGAACTGAGATTCTTTGGTGAAATATAGCTGTCGTGCTAGCTTGTTGTGTTGTCCAGCTCCGCCAGGGGGTAAAAAATTCTGACTTGAGACTTAGCCATGTCCTGAATTTTTCGAATATCTGGGAATTTATTTCCAACTCAGGGCTAGTTGGTTGAATCGAGCCCTTTTGCATGTTCTTTTTGGTTACTTGTTTAGCTATCAATTGGCTCATTACTAAGTGATATATGGGATTGGAATGATTCGTAGTACTTGACTGACTTTCGAGAACTATCCTGATCTGATTAGTACAAGTTGAAATGTCGAGAACTATCCTGATCTGATTAGTACCAGAAAAAAAGGGTGCTTGTCACGGCAAGCTGCAATTTTTGCAGCTTGCAAAGGAGGACTTGTGCGGCTCCTTAAGCTGCATATATGTGGGAATGTTTAAGGGTTTAGGAGGATGTTTTCTGGTATAAAAAGAAGGAGATCAAGCAGCCGCAAGAGGAGAGCTAGCAAACGGGAGAGAGGGAGAGACAAACAAAAACAGCTAAGAAAAGGTAGAGAGAATCTGAGGGAGTTTTTGCAGAGGATCGGGGAGATAAAAACCCAGCAAAAGAAAGAAAAAGGGCAGGGAGAGTGGACGGCTGCAAACCGAAAGAAAAACCAGAGGAAGATTGAGGGAGAACGGCTGAGAGGAAAAATAGCGGATGAGGCAATTAGTTAGAAAAATAGAGGCGGACGGACAAGGAGAGCTTCGATTGGAGAAGGAAAAGGTGGACGGCTGATGAAAAGCAACGGGTGGCGGCTGAGAGACTGTGGGTTGAAGGAGAGACTGTGAAGGAGCAAAAGAAAAGCAGAGGAAAAAGCTTCGGCAGGCAGCAACAAAAGAGAAAAACAGAGGAAGAAAAGAGCGGCGGACAAGAGGAAAAATCGGGAGTTAGCCGAAGAGAAACGAAGGGGAGAATCCAAGTGGGTGGCTGAAGACACAATCGAAAGAGCTTGGGCCAAGAACAGCGGCCTCGAATTCCATTTCCGATGATCAAGACCAGGGCAAACAAGTACTCCACGATGCTGCTGCTGCCGTTCGTCGACCACCACTGGCGCCGCCGCCATCCAGGTTCATTTCAACTTCAGAAATTGAGAGCCATAATGGAAAAGGCAAGAAGGAAGGGACGCCATTCTGGATACGGTAAGCCGCCACCATCCTTCAAATTTCAGTTTATGCAAGCTTTCGAAGCCTGTTTCATTTTTCACGTTGTGGCTTGTAGCCATTTCTCTGTTGAGTTATTCACTAATTGGAAGTATGTATGCTTTGAATTTCGATTGGACTGGAGTTTCTTGTGTTCTGACATAAATTTGGGGCTAGTTATAATTCCAGCTGAGCAGAGAATTCGGTGAAGTTTTAATGCCCATTTGTTGTTCGATGAAATGCCTGATTGGAAGTTTTATTTGAAAGATGATTTGTCTGCATTGACGTGTGAAGAAAATGAACACTCGGATGGTTTTGCTTGTCCGAACATAATGAACAATTTGCCATGATAGAAGCTGTGTTGGTTCGTTGTATTTTTTCTGTTCTTTTTTATCTCTATGCTTGAATCTGAATTGATGATGTGAGAGGAAGTGTCGGGCGTTTCTTTGATTATTGGAAATAATGGGAATTGAAACCAGATTTTCTGGTATTGCTGACCAAAAAGGAATCCAGAATGCTAAACCGATGCTAAGCTCGTTGGAGAAGACAATCAATTGTCTAAAATTGCATTCTCAACCCATACATTTTTGCTTCCGCTGGGATGTAACCCCAAAAGTTTTTGAACTTCATAATTTGCTCCCCGAAACTGTTGTAATTCCTTCAATTAGATCCCTGTTTTGTTGCAGTCCAACCCCTCAGGTCTCCCCCTTGTTCACCGTGGCAAAAATCTGGAAAAATCGAACTCATTTTGCCTTTCCTAAACTTAATCCCATGTTCGTCTATTTTATATATTTCTTTTGGATAAATTAATTCTTGTTTTTTAGATCATAATGATGACTTGCTAATTTTAATTGATTTGCTAATCTTGTTGGGTCTAGTATAGTTTGGGATTTTTGAGTAATAATATTTGTTGGGTTTCTTGTTGGGCTTAGGAAGGTTACAATTCAAAGGTTTTGGTTTGAATTTGTTGTTTGGGTTGACAAAAGAATTAATGATTTGTTTTTCTGGGTTTTGACATGGGCTTGAGAGATGAAGCCCATCTATTTAGTTGAATTTTGTTCGGACTTGAAGATAGGCTGGCCTGCTTGTTCTTTTGGGTTTTTGACTTGGGCTAGAGGGTCAAGGCCCATCTATTTGGTTGGTTAATTTTTGTGCCAAAGTAATATACTAGCCCACTTGTTTTTCTCTGGACTTTCGATTGGGCCAAGTGATCTTGGCCCAAGAACGGTGAAGATGGCCCATTCTTTTTTTTTTGTTTTGGATTTCCGATTGGGCCTGGGAAGCTTTGGCCCAAACAAATAAAGGAAATGGCCCAATGGTTTGGTCCATTAAGAAACCAGAAAATAATTTTGCAAATCAGTCCCTGAATTTCTCCTTAACTGTGCTGTGGCCCTGGATATTTTCAACTTCTTTCAATTGGATCCTTAGATTAATTGCAAATAGGTCCCTGAACTTTATTTTTCTTTAATTTTGGCCCCAAAATTTTGTCAATCTTTGCAATCAGGTCCTTTATTCTGTTGACTTCTTAAATGTGGATTGTTGACATGATTCAATTGATTCAAATTCATGCTTATTTTTATCATTTGTGATTATTTGCCAAATAGATTGGTGCCTTGACCCTTTTATTGTTTTGAAGCTAATATTCTTTTCATTTCACAACTCAAGGGAGGTAACCTCTATCTCCTTGATTTTATCTTTCCTACGTGCTCCTACGTGTTATGTGAATATGCATGTCTACGTTGCTTTCCTTGCCTTTCTTTAATTCCTTTCATTTATTTTATTTACTTTTGTGTTTTTATTTAAGTTATTCTTTATGGGGTATGTGTACACCTCTTGGCTTGTAATAGATAGGGCTCGGAGAGCATCTGGTCCATTTCCCCTTCCCCTTTATGCTTTTATGGGGTATGTGTACACCTCTTGGCTTGTAATAGATAGTGCTCGGAGAGCATCTGGTCCACTTCCCCTTTCCCTTGGTTGCTTGCTTTTGTTGCTACATGCTTAATTGCTTTATTAGGCTCTTGCATCTAGTCGAGCATGCTAAGTGCTACGTGTTACGTGTTTACGAGCATTTTGGCATGTCTACTTGCTTTCATAACCATGAATGAATGGAATGGATGAATGTACGTCACCACACTAGTCCAACGCTAGTTGTGGCTCATTATTTCATTAGGAATTCATAGAAAGGGCTAGTCCAACGCTAGACCCAATAGAATTTTTCCTTTATTTTTCATTAATGCATTATTTGCCTGTTCACTACATATCATGCATTTTTTCTTAGTTTTATCATCTGGCATGCTCCTCGATTCCCCTTTCCCCTCACTTTAGGTTTTGCATCCCATACTAGCTATAGGGTTCATTTTGCTTGAGTGTCCCCTCTTGATAAGGGAAACGAGCGAGTGTGGCTACTCGTTAGCCTTAGCACGCTAGTTTCGCCTTCTAATCAAAGGGAAAATCAAGTCACGATTTAGGTCTCCCCGTACCCAATATGCATGAATTCCCTAGGCTCATGCATTCTCAATCCACTCTATCATTACACTTTCACTTTTGTCTCATTTGCACACATGCACCTTTTTATCACCTTCACTTGCACACGAACACTTTTTTGTCTCCACTTGCACACGAACCCTTTTATCTTCACTTGCACACGAGCATTTTATCTTCACTCGCACACGAGCACTTTCATCTACATTTGCACACCTTCACTCTTGTCTTATTACTTTTATCATTTTTCTCACTTCACACAAACTCACACTTTCACATGGCATGCATTCCACTCATTTTTCACGTCATTTCGGTTTAGGTGTGACCTCTCCAAAAGGATCATTATTGGGCTTCACAATTAATGTGATTGGCACCACTCAACCTTTGAAGAGAAATTTCCCCTAATCCCCCTAGGTCTAGGTTTTTGCATTCATATAGACATATCCAATACGCGATACATACCTTGGGTAGAAAAATTAGGAAAAATTGGTTTGAGTCGCGCAACTAGCCTTGGCTAGGTCAAAGGGGTGCCTTGGATTCTATCCTTGCCTTCCCCTTTGTCAAACGTGACCCCCGAACCTTTTTCTTTGGCTTACGTGGACTAGGAGTCGTTTTAAAAAGGGTTTTACTACTTTGTCTTTAAAAAACACTTTTTTGGGTGACTTGGTACACCCCAAATCTATACCAAGTGGCGACTCCGTTTTCATATTTAAAAAACCCTTTTTAAAATTTCATTTGGCCAAATCGTCGCTTTCCAAAGTCCCATGGCCTTTTTACTTTTCATTTTTCACACATTACACACCGCACATCACACATCATTCATCCATTCGAAAAGTGGGGCGCGACAGTTGGCGACTCCACTGGGGACTTCCTAAGTGGGTCCAAGCATTTGGCTTAGCCATTCGTTTCCTTTTTCTACCCTTTTTATGCATTGCATTTGGATACTAGGGTTGCATTTTTCATTTTTAGGGCCTTTTACCTCGCGCGCGTATCAAACATTTCCCTCACTCACGTACGTGTGATTGGTTGATTGGATGTTGTTTATTTGTTTATCTCGCGCTTGCATTGCATGTGGGAGGGGGTGTGTCACCTTTAGAGCCTCGCATGGTTCTCAACCCTTTCCCTCAAATTAGGGGAACACTTCATACGTGCACGTTTACTTGCTTTATCCCATTTTATTTTGTTTTTCGTGGGCGCCATCCCACACCGCCTTGTAGGACTAGGATCGATTGCCTTGGGTAGGCGGATGGTGTGCTCTGCGCCCATAGCGCTACCTAAGGGATCACTCGAGCCACCGACCAAAGGCCCTGGGAGTGATGACCCTTCGCCTTTAGGTCTGAAGGCTTGGGAGCCGAAACTTTATCGAGTCTAGGCATTAGTGAACCAAACCTCATGCATCCATATTAGAATAACCTAGGGTAGAGTCGGCCTCACCTTTTCTTAAGCACATTAGGCACGAGGGAAGGGGTTCCACCCCTTTTACTTGTTTTATTGTATTTCTTCTTCTTAATTGCTCCCAATGTGTTATGTGTATTATCAATTGCACTAACCATTCTTTTGTTTTCTTGGCTTGCATTCATATGCCTTAGCAATAAGAGACCCTTTTGGCACTCTTTTAGTGACTCACCCACTAGATAGCTCACATGTTTAACTTTCAGTCATTACACTTAATTTTCAATAAATACATTTCATTTTAGTCCTTTTCCCCCTCGATGCATTATTTATGTCCTTTAGGTCATATTTGTCACGTATTTACATCGCTTTAATAAACTGGCATCACGCATAAACCCTAGAAAGGGAATGCCATTTAGGGGATCCCGTGTTAGGAATAAACCAACCCATGTCTCGGATATATAATCCAAATGAGACTTGCACGTTTGCCTTTCTCGTACCATCCAAAGGGGTAGTGCACAAGGTAAGGTAAAGATCCAATCATTTTCATGGAGCAATTTTTGGAATATGAGCATCTAATAATCACTTTTTGGCCATTTTCTCAAAATTGGTAAAATTCCCTTGCGTAAAAGGATATATGCGAAGAATATTCACAAATGATTCCTCATTGTTGAGACGATAAATATAGAGGCCAAAATTTGATTTTTAGAAGGTCATAGACTAATGCACCTCAATAATTTTGAAATGACCAATGGCCGGACAATTCAACCAATCCATTTTGCCAATTCATTCAATTTCATTCATTTGACCAATTTACCCATTTTTAGGGCAGCCGAGCCGATTTTGAATAAATCATGTTTCGTTCAATCTATTTGATCAATTTGCCCCTTTTAGGGTGATCTGATTAATTTCGGATAAATTTCATTCAATTCATTTGACCTGTTTCCCTTTTAGGGTAATTCGGTTTTAAATAAATTGTCAATGTCATTCAACCCATTTGCCCTATTAGGATTTCATTGTCAAATTTCAAATTGGGAGATCTAGTCAATTTTGAAAAATCGTCCATTGCATCCAATCGTTTGATCAATTAGGGTTTTGACCCGTAATTCACTGAGAAAATTTGTTAAAACGAATTCCAATCTTTTCGATGGGAGGTTCGTCAAGGTCAAACCCGTGCCTTTTGCAAATCAAAGGTGATCAATCTATTCGGACGTTGACCTCATTTTGATAAATATCTCTCGTCACCCTAATTGACCAAATTCTTTCAAAATTATTTTTCGCTCAATGAGTTGATCAGATCCATCAGGTATGGTATGGTGCCTACCTTAGAGGATTGCATTTTCATGCTAGGCCTACCCTTGGCATAAAAAGGGTTCCCCCCATAGGACATGCATACCGATTTTGCAGTTTTGTCTACTAACTCGGGGTATTTTTCTTTTGTTTCCCCCCTCCCTTGCATTCATAAAAATATTTCAATAAGACGGAAATATTCTTCTATATCTGATGATAATTTTAATCCAATGAAGTTTGAAGATTACAAGTGTTATTTGATTCTTGGGCGGGTCCTACGATGAAAACCCTCTGAGAAATGTTGTAATTGTTTTCCAAAGGAAATTTTGTATATTTGAAAAAGGAGACAAAAAGTGTATATGTGGAGCTCTTTACAATTTTCTCTCTTCTCATTTGTATCGTAATTGAATGAGAAATTTTGTTTCAAACTTTTTCAGCAATAAATTTTTTGGACAATCATTGTTTTGTGTATATTTATGTACATTTCATTCTTTATTCTTATTCATTGGAGATTGCATGATGAATTTTAAGAAATAAGACTAAATTGGGATTTTTCCAACCTCTGACCTGAAAATTCACAATAAGAGTGTTCAGAATTAAAAGAGGTCATTCAGAAGGCCCAATGAGATATCTTTTCTCCTTCACTGAACCCCAAAATAAAATCAGTCACATTGATTGATAAATTGCAAATTGGGGCCATCTTTGCTTGAAAATATCCATTGTGTTTAATCGATTCAATTCACATCTAAGTGAAAGCAAAAATGTGCATTATTCTTGTTTGTTTTGAAAATTTACTTTGAGCATTTGTTTCACTATCTATACAGATTTTTATCACTTGCTCTCCCATTTGAGCCTATGAAAAGAATAATTTCGTTTCAGATAAGAGCCCTAATGATCACTACCCTATATTGGAAAATTTTCAAATATCAAATAGGGGAATGGATTTTCAATAACCGTTTCGTTACTTTGGTTGTCATGAGGTGTAAGAATGATGCTTTGGCCGTCGTTTCTACAACCTAAACACTGATCACCCCTTGCATCCCCATTTTGAGCTAAAATTGGTGGTTCTTTTCTAATGCACTCATGGTCGTACCCCACATTGGGGAGGGAGATTGGAGAATTTTCAAAAAAAAAACAAAAAAGAAAAAAGGAAAAAAGGGAAAAAGCAAAAATGCTAGAATAAGGAGGGAACTGCAAATTGGGGAAATTTGATTCCACTTGGGTTCCAAGTTTGAAAAAAGAAAAGGAAGGGTTTTTGTCCATGTGAATCGCCTATGTTTCACAAATATGGATGAGCAAGGGTCTTCCTCAGTCAATTAATTCAGACACACGCAAAAAATTTCGCATTAACGAAAGTTTCCTTTCAGAGCTGCTGTAAGGAATGGAATACAAGTCAGGCCATCTTCTTTTCCAATCGAACACTTTATCCCTAGTTATCCCTTTTGAGCCATCAGAATAAATTATTTCGTTTGGCAACCCCTGAGAATCGCAAACCCCACACTGGGGGCGAGTTTGAGTTGAAAAGAAAGTTTCAAAAGGTGAAAAGTGAAAAGCAACAAAATCAAAAGCAAAAGAAGAAAAGAGAACCTCAGTTCAAAAATAAACTGGGGCAAATTTTATGAAAGTTCAAAAGAATGGCAAAAGGGCCGAAAAGTCAAAAGGGAAAAGGAAATGAAAGTGAAAAGCCTCAATTGAGCAAAAACCGAGGCAAATTCTGATTTTACCCTAAAATAGGGTTGGCGCAACAATGCGATCTCAGATTCTTCAAACCAGTTTTGAAATCCGTTTTCAGGCCTTAACTTTTCTAAGCACCCCACCTGACCCCATTACAAAGCCGAAAGTCCTGACTCCTGTTCTTTGCAATGGCCCTGTCAAGAAAATTTCTGATGCCGGAAAATTTTAGCTGTATTTCTGAATTGCTTGAGTATGAGGTTGACGCTACTCACCATGTGAAAACCCATCAGCTCGAGGGAAAGGGAAAAGAGGCAAAAAGCAAAGAAAGAAAAGTAAATGCAAGAAAATGCAGAAAATTCGACGCTGAAGTCTCTGGTGAGTGATGAGAAAAATGCAAACAAAGTCTGAGATCTTTTGATTTCAAAATAGGGGCAATTTTGGAAAAATGCGATCTATGGTGCAATATCCTTGAAAGTCTTAAACTATCGTTTTCAAGCCAAATTACAAGCTAATAAAGTCCATCGTTGACTTATTCTTTCATGACAATCCAAAGTGAGGATCATGCTCATAAGAAATTCATCAAATCATTTGTGATCATAAGGGCATAACCCGTTTCCACATGTTTAGCTATCACTTCTGTCCATACGTTACAAGCCTAGAAAGCTTGTATGTTGACTAAGTTTTCTTGAAAATAAGGGTAACAAACTCTTTGCTTTCACTAAGATGTGACATTGAATGGATTACATACAACTGGGGCACAAAAATGAGACAGATTCTTATCTCCCATTTCCTTAGCCATTTCAAAAATAAAGTCACTTGATTGATTCTGAAAAGATGAGCCAACCAAAAGTGGTGACCCGTTACCCTAACACCAATGCTAAAAAGTGAGGAAGAAATCTTCTTGAATTTGGTGTTACTTCGAGGAATTCATCATGAAATTTCTGCATGAGTTCAAACTTGACGCTTAAAGTTTCTTCACATTGTTGTATATGTGCATTCTTTTCTAAATGGGCAAAAGTGCGGTTTTTCTTTGTTCAAGTAAATGGGAAATCATCTAAACCAATTTTTGCAATCAAATGGGCCCAAACTGGGGCAAAATTTTTATTTGCAAAATTTCGCAAAATAAGCCCACACAGGGGCAAATATTTTTGTAAGTCCAATTGAGGATTTCGTCCAAGAATCAAAATAATGCATTTTTTCAAATCAGTCACGCTCATTTGAGTGCACGTAAGCCCTGTGCAGGTATTCACAGTTGAAGTCGACGAAAAGCATCTGGCGATGTGGAAGGCCGATGCCGAAGAAAGAGGAGAAAGAAGGGAGAAGGGCCCTACACTGGGGCAAATTATTTGTGAAAAAGATTCTCTCGAAAAATCAGAAAAATTCAAAAAAATCAAAAAATCAAGTTGGGCCTGGACCTCGTGCCGCCAACTTCACAAGATCACGTTGGGCCTGGACTTAGCGCCGCCAACATCCAATTTCACAAGATCACGTTGGGCCTGGATTTTGTGCCGCCAACATCACAAAAATCAAGTTGGGCCTGGACCTCGTGCCGCCAACTTCACAAGATCACGTTGGGCCTGGACTTAGCGCCGCCAACATCCAATTTCACAAGATCACGTTGGGCCTGGACCTCGTGCCGCCAACTTCACAAGATCACGTTGGGCCTGGACTTAGCGCCGCCAACATTCACAAGATCACGTTGGGCCTGGACTTCGTGCCGCCAACTTCACAAGATCACGTTGGGCCTCGATTTCGTGCCGCCAACATTTCAGTGGGCAGGCTCGGGTTTAATCCCACTGACAAATTCATCACACTGGGGCAAATTATTTCGACAAGTCTCTCTCAGTCAAAAAAAAAAAAAAAAAAAAAAAAATCATCATAAAAATCAATCAATCAAAAATTAGGTTTAACTTCTTGAAGAAATCGATTTCAAATCTCAACTTTTAATTTTTTGTTTTTTTGTTGACAAGTCTCAGCGTCCGCCACGCACCCTTTTACTTCCTTTCTTGACAACCATATTCACTGACCTAACAGCCGTTAGCATCGAGTTTATCTCACTAACGTGCGTGTTTCATTTCAACCGCCGTTAGCATCGAGTTTATCTCACTAACGTGCGTGTTTCATTTCAACAGCCGTTAGCATCGAGTTTATCTCACTAACGTGCGTGTTTCATTTCAACAGCCGTTAGCATCGAGTTTATCTCACTAACGTGCTTGTTTCATTTCAACCGCCGTTAGCATCGAGTTTATCTCACTAACGTGCGTGTTTCATTTCAACCGCCGTTAGCATCGAGTTTATCTCACTAACGTGCGTGTTTCATTTCAACCGCCGTTAGCATCGAGTTTATCTCACTAACGTGCGTGTTTTCATTCTACCGCCGTTAGCATCGAGTTTATCTCACTAATGTGCGTGTTTTACTTCAACCGCAGTTAGCATCGAGTTTATCTCACTAACGTGCGTGTTTTACTTCAACCGCCGTTAGCATCGAGTCTATCTCACTAATGTGCGTGTTTTCCTCCTACCGCCGTTAGCATCGAGTCTAT
>NW_020862878.1:0-9637 GCF_003713205.1 Coffea eugenioides | reverse complement strand
AAGACTTGCAACCCGATTTCGTCCTTATTCCTGCTAAAAGTGGTGCATATTCGTGCTTCTTCACATGTCCAAAAGCTGGTCACCACAAGCTTACTTTACCAACTCCAACTTGCGCAAATTCGTGCGAGTCGTATGGAGTGCGTTTCACTTCATTGTTGCCACTCATGTCAGGTGACAATATGACAATCCATGGCCGAAGGCTGCTAAAGAACTTTGGATTGCTACCTGGAATTTTCACGAGCCTTACACAAGCTCTTTCCTATCTTGGCACATGTCCTTGTTTGAGAGCCTCATGAAGCTGACCAAACGGCATTTAACTTGGCTCATGACCTTTCATTTGTCCCCAACGTGGCTGACCTCCAAGCGCACTGTCGATTTGTGGTGTCATACTACTAACTCTTGTTAGTATTATTCATCTCCATCCAGATTTGAGGACAAATCCTTCTCAAGAGGAGGGGACTGATGTGTGCACGGATGGCGAGATGGATGGCGGCCTTGACTCAAGGCTTTCATAGAGACATTGAAGGCTTGAAGGATGTTAGTCAAGTTACCTACACATTGATCCAAGCCCACGAGGAGCCAAGTGATGGTTGTTAGTTTGGGCTCTAGCCCGCTAGTTAGTCTTTGTAGTTTTTCCAATTAAAGGGAGTAGGCCAACTGTTGGGCCTTTTTAGTCTTGAGCTGTCAAGTTATTGTTTGGATTAGTTACTAGTTGTAGGGCTTGTTGAGTCATGGGTCGGCCCACCTTGTCCAAGGCCTGGCCGAACCTTTATTTCCTTTTTACTAGCATTAGGGTTTCGTTAGTTTGCCAATATAAAGGCTTGCTTTGTAAGCATTAAGGGTAGACTCGATTGATTAATGAAATTGTCTTCTTTCGATTTTCTTCTTGTGAGAATTTCGTTCCTTTACTTGCTTTTGGCAAGGGTTCTTGAGCAATCTCGTGTTGTCCTTGATTGTTCGTCCGACCTATCCACTTGAGTATTCACCTCGATTGGAGTCGTCGTTCTACCACCTTAAACCAACTCGTGTCGTCCGTGTTGATTTTAGGTCCCGCAATCCAAGCGTTGGACAACCTCGCTAGATCCTTGGGCAAACGTGCTACGTGTCTCGAAACGTGTTGATCGAGGACCGTATCAGTTGGCTTCAGAGCTTAGGTGGAGGTATCTTTCGTTATATCCTTGTTTTTCGTAGTTGTGTCGTAGGGTTTTTGTGTTTTGTCCGCTGCCTTGTTTAAAAAATATATATATGTCACTGTTCACCGTACTGTTCATTATTACTGTTCACCGACACTGTTCACGTTACTGTTCATCCGAACACAAAATCTGTTGGTGTGTTATCTCTTTTGTGTTTGTGTCTAGTTTGTTGATAATTTTTGTCCAAAATTTGCCGTAAGGTTCTTGGTCGTTAGTCATCACTTGAGCAACAAGAAAACAAGTGGGGCGACGGCTAGGGTTTCGTTTGCGCTAGGGTTTCTTTGTTTCAAATCTGTCCAAGTATTGCTTGCTTCATCCAAGTTGTTTACTTATTTTTCAAATCTGAATTTTGGTAAAACTTGTTGGTATTTGTGAATCTTGAAGAGAACCTACAAGAATCTTGAGTTTCTTGAATTTCTTGACCACAATCTTGAAGTTCTTGAAGTTCTTAATAACTTACTTGAGAGTTCTTGAAGGACCTTGACTGGATCTATGGAAGGTTTCTTGTGTAGTTCCATTCGGTTCAAATCTTTGTGGTTTGTTTGGTTTGTCTACAGAAGCTCTCAAAAAAAACATAAAAAAAAAAGGGAACAAAACAGAAACGAAAAAAAAAGAGAGAAGGAAGGATTGGTTGGCAAAACGCAACAAGAGAGAAAAGGGGTTTCCCAAAAGGTTTCCTAAACCAAATCTGATTTGTGCAATCCTTCTTGGAGTAGAATTTGGAAGTTTCTAAACGTTGTTACAAGAATAAAAGGTTTTTCAAAGGGTTACCAAAAACTAACTTGTTTCCAAATTCAATTAGGAAACTAAGTGGACAGTTTGGATAACTCTCCTATTTCCACTTGACTAAGTCCATTTAAATTAGGAAACTTCCAAATCCCGCATTTGCTTATTTCCTTTTCCATTCTCGCGTATTCCAAATCTGTCCGCCTTAGGGGATTGCCAAAACCTTACACCATCGTGTCCGAATTGTTTCCAAATTGTGTATTTGTTCTCGGTTACTCTGGTGCTAAAGTTGGGAGAACAAGTTTTGGATTTTTGCACGGTATTTCTCAACTACTCAAACCGGCAAGGTAAGGAATTTTGGTAAGTTTATTTGTGTGCTTTGAGTAATACACGAGTGATGAGCACATACACGTGAGCTTGTGTGTCGTGAGGAATCTCTTTTTCTTTGCTAACCATTTTGGCAGGTCACGTAATCATGCCTAGGGAAGTTGCCTCTTACTCATACAACCAAGAATTCTTGGAGAATGAGCCTCTCAAGAGGAGGGGTTCCAAGCGGCCTACTCCCAAGCACTCTAGTTCCATGGAATCTAGTTCACAACATGAGTTTCGGGAGGAGATGGAACGTTACCGTGCTTCGCGTGTATATGAAGGGTATAAACGAGATTGTGCTGAATATGAGAAGGAGCAAAGAAGTTTGTGCCAAACCTCTAAATTGAGGTCCACCTCAAGCCAACGAGATTCATCTGAGAAGTGTCTTGACAATCAAGACAAGGAGTTTGAGAATTCTCGAATTGAGTCAACGCTTCGTAAATCGAGGGAAGAATTCCGAAGTCGGAATAAAGCATTGGTTGATTCTATGATGGAAAGACTTAGCCAAGTGTTGGATTCCCACTTGGAACAACTTAATCATGTGTCAACCGGTGGTAATAAAGGGAAAATTCATCCTAGTCCCTCGTTGATTGAAGAGCCAAATATGAATGAGTTACAACTGAGCCATGAACATGAGCTAGACAATGAAAATCAAACCTCATGTACAATGAGTGAGCAATGGTCCGAGAAGAATGGAGTGGGAAAAGGCAAGAATAATTTGGCCTTAGTGAAGAGTAAAAAGGAGGAGTTGGCCGTGTTTACAAAGGCTGAAAGTGTGAACATTTTGTTTGCTAACCAGCTAACATGTGTTTTGTTTAGTACCTCTTCTTTTGTGCAGCTTAAACAAAGTCAAGTAGAGTTGGTCATGGCATGTTCCATTCCCAAGTCACTTGAACACTTTGTGAGTTTCCATGGGGTTTGTCTTCTAGGAACTAAATCTCTTTGGTATCAATTCATGGAACAATGTCCATTCAAACCTGTCCGTGCCATTGGAGGATTCATTCGAGCTCATCTTAAAAAGGAAATTCCAGATTCTACTGCTTGTTCTCTACCTATGGTTCGTTCTTCACCTTTGCCTTATTTTGAGCATGTTACTAGCACTAACTCTTGTTGCTCTTGTGTAGGTGTTGATGAGAAGTGTAAAGGACTAGCACTGGAATCTCAAGTTGAATCAAATGGTGGAAGGAATATTGAAGTGTCAAAGGGAGTTTTCTCATTTAAATCTTGTTCTACACCTTCTTACCATATAGCTAATAATGTCCCATTAGTTCTTTACCCGATTTTTGAATTGTTTCAAGTTGAAGGTTATTTTGTTTTTGTAGGTTGTAATGCTATCCAAAATTTCCCAACTATGATTAAAGACTTGCAACCCGATTTCGTGCTTATTCCTGCTAAAAGTGGTGCATATTCGTGCTTCTTCACATGTCCAAAAGCTGGTTACCACAAGCTTACTTTACCAACTCCAACTTGCGTAAATTCGTGCGAGTCGTATGGAGTGCGTTTCACTTCATTGCTGCCACTCATGTCAGGTGACAATATGACAATCCATGGCCGAAGGCTGCTAAAGAACTTTGGATTGCTACCTGGAATTTTCACGAGCCTTACACAAGCTCTTTCCTATCTTGGCACATGTCCTTGTTTGAGAGCCTCATGAAGCTGACCAAACGGCATTTAACTTGGCTCATGACCTTTCATTTGTCCCCAACGTGGCTGACCTCCAAGCGCACTGTCGATTTGTGGTGTCATACTACTAACTCTTGTTAGTATTATTCATCTCCATCCAGATTTGAGGACAAATCCTTCTCAAGAGGAGGGGACTGATGTGTGCACGGATGGCGAGATGGATGGCGGCCTTGACTCAAGGCTTTCATAGAGACATTGAAGGCTTGAAGGATGTTAGTCAAGTTACCTACACATTGATCCAAGCCCACGAGGAGCCAAGTGATGGTTGTTAGTTTGGGCTCTAGCCCGCTAGTTAGTCTTTGTAGTTTTTCCAATTAAAGGGAGTAGGCCAACTGTTGGGCCTTTTTAGTCTTGAGCTGTCAAGTTATTGTTTGGATTAGTTACTAGTTGTAGGGCTTGTTGAGTCATGGGTCGGCCCACCTTGTCCAAGGCCTGGCCGAACCTTTATTTCCTTTTTACTAGCATTAGGGTTTCGTTAGTTTGCCAATATAAAGGCTTGCTTTGTAAGCATTAAGGGTAGACTCGATTGATTAATGAAATTGTCTTCTTTCGATTTTCTTCTTGTGAGAATTTCGTTCCTTTACTTGCTTTTGGCAAGGGTTCTTGAGCAATCTCGTGTTGTCCTTGATTGTTCGTCCGACCTATCCACTTGAGTATTCACCTCGATTGGAGTCGTCGTTCTACCACCTTAAACCAACTCGTGTCGTCCGTGTTGATTTTAGGTCCCGCAATCCAAGCGTTGGACAACCTCGCTAGATCCTTGGGCAAACGTGCTACGTGTCTTGAAACGTGTTGATCGAGGACCGTATCAGTTGGCTTCAGAGCTTAGGTGGAGGTATCTTTCGTTATATCCTTGTTTTTCGTAGTTGTGTCGTAGGGTTTTTGTGTTTTGTCCGCTGCCTTGTTTAAAAAATATATATATGTCACTGTTCACCGTACTGTTCATTATTACTGTTCACCGACACTGTTCACGTTACTGTTCATCCGAACACAAAATCTGTTGGTGTGTTATCTCTTTTGTGTTTGTGTCTAGTTTGTTGATAATTTTTGTCCAAAATTTGCCGTAAGGTTCTTGGTCGTTAGTCATCACTTGAGCAACAAGAAAACAAGTGGGGCGACGGCTAGGGTTTCGTTTGCGCTAGGGTTTCTTTGTTTCAAATCTGTCCAAGTATTGCTTGCTTCATCCAAGTTGTTTACTTATTTTTCAAATCTGAATTTTGGTAAAACTTGTTGGTATTTGTGAATCTTGAAGAGAACCTACAAGAATCTTGAGTTTCTTGAATTTCTTGACCACAATCTTGAAGTTCTTGAAGTTCTTGATAACTTACTTGAGAGTTCTTGAAGGATCTTGAGGATCTTGAAGGTTTCTTGTGTAGTCCATTCGTCAAATCTTTGTGTTGTGTTGGTTGTTACAAGTAAAAAAAAAAAAAAAGGGAACAAAACAGAAACGAAAAAAAAAGAGAGAAGGAAGGATTGGTTGGCAAAACGCAACAAGAGAGAAAAGGGGTTTCCCAAAAGGTTTCCTAAACCAAATCTGATTTGTGCAATCCTTCTTGGAGTAGAATTTGGAAGTTTCTAAACGTTGTTACAAGAATAAAAGGTTTTTCAAAGGGTTACCAAAAACTAACTTGTTTCCAAATTCAATTAGGAAACTAAGTGGACAGTTTGGATAACTCTCCTATTTCCACTTGACTAAGTCCATTTAAATTAGGAAACTTCCAAATCCCGCATTTGCTTATTTCCTTTTCCATTCTCGCGTATTCCAAATCTGTCCGCCTTAGGGGATTGCCAAAACCTTACACCATCGTGTCCGAATTGTTTCCAAATTGTGTATTTGTTCTCGGTTACTCTGGTGCTAAAGTTGGGAGAACAAGTTTTGGATTTTTGCACGGTATTTCTCAACTACTCAAACCGGCAAGGTAAGGAATTTTGGTAAGTTTATTTGTGTGCTTTGAGTAATACACGAGTGATGAGCACATACACGTGAGCTTGTGTGTCGTGAGGAATCTCTTTTTCTTTGCTAACCATTTTGGCAGGTCACGTAATCATGCCTAGGGAAGTTGCCTCTTACTCATACAACCAAGAATTCTTGGAGAATGAGCCTCTCAAAAGGACGGGTTCCAAGCGGCCTACTCCCAAGCACTCTAGTTCCATGGAATCTAGTTCACAACATGAGTTTCGGGAGGAGATGGAACGTTACCGTGCTTCGCGTGTATATGAAGGGTATAAACGAGATTGTGCTGAATATGAGAAGGAGCAAAGATGATACGCTCCTCGATCCACGGTCGAGACACGTAGCACGTTTGCCCAAGGATCTAGCGGGGATGTCCTACGCTTGGTGTGCGGAACCTCTAACCAAACGGACAACACGATTTGATTTGAAGGTGGTAGACGACACTCCAATGAAGGTGAATACTCCAGGGGAATAGGTCGGATGAACAATCAGGGACAGGACGCGAGATTGCTCAATAACCCTTGCCAAGCAAGTTAAAAGGCTCGAATTCTCTTTGAAAGAAAACGAATGCACTAAGAATTTTACTCATCAAAAACTAACTCTTAAACCTTACAAGACTAGCCTATTTATAGGCTTAATGAAATAACAAAACCCTAAAGAAACCTAAAGGGGAGGTCGGCTACCTTGTCATCAAGGTGGGCCGGCCCATGCCTTCTACGAACAACGAATCCAACTAAATTGAAAACAATGACTAAGGCCCTACTCGGCCGCTTCGTAAGGAGGCCCACTGGGGTCTTCTTGGGCTTGGACCAAAGTGTAAGTTGCTTGATTGACCCTCTCCAAGCCTTCAATATCTCTATAGGCTCCATGTTGATCGTGGACAGCTCGAACAAGGGCTTGGAGTGATTCCTTGAAGAGCTTGGCCCGTGCACGTGTGACTGGACCCAATGGAACTTGGACTGGGCCCTGGCCCTGGTTCACATCAGTCCCCTCCTCTTGAGAAGGATTTGCCCTCAAATCTGGATCCTCCTCAACAAGAAACGGGCTCAAGTCCGCGACATTGAAGGTCGCGCTAACATTGTACTCCCCAGGTAGCTCCAATTTGTATGCGTTGTCATTAACCCGTTGGAGTACACGAAAAGGTCCATCCCCTCTGGGGGATAATTTGCTTTGTCGCTGCTTGGGGAACCTCTCTTTGCGTAAGTGTAACCAAACCCAATCACCAGGCTCGAAAATCATTTTGCGGCGGTGCTTGTTAGCCTGCTGGGTGTATTGCTGAGTACGCCTTTCAATGTTTGCTCGAGCGGCTTCATGTAACCTGCGTACAAAATCGGCCTTCTTTTTCCCATCTAGGCTTGTGTGCTCAGAGGAAGGTAAGGGTACTAAATCAAGAGGGGTCAGCGGGTTAAAGCCATAAACAATCTCAAAAGGTGAGTAGTGTGTAGCACTGTGAACAACTCGATTGTAGGCGAATTCAACATGAGGCAAACACTCTTCCCAAGTCTTAAGATTCTTTTTAATCAATGCCCGAAGTAGTGTGCCGAGTGTGCGATTGACAACTTCAGTTTGTCCATCGCTTTGTGGATGACTAGTGGTGGAGAATAGTAACCGAGTGCCAAGTTTAGACCACAGAGTCTTCCAAAAGTAACTTAGGAATTTCACATCCCTATCACTAACAATGGTCCTAGGCATACCATGCAGACGGACAATTTCCTTGAAGAATAGAGTAGCAATATGAGATGCATCATCAGTTTTGTGACAGGGGATAAAATGAGCCATCTTAGAAAACCTATCAACCACCACAAATATAGAATCATTACCCCTTGGTGATCGAGGCAAACCTAGTACGAAGTCCATAGACAAGTCAACCCAGGGATGGTGAGGGATAGGTAACGGGATATATAAGCCATGTGGGTTTGTCTTGGACTTAGCTTTGTGACAAGTAGCACACCTACCAACCATGCGTTCAACATCCCTACGCATATGGGGCCAGTAAAAGTGCTCTTGTAACATAGCCAGAGTCTTGGCAATGCCAAAGTGGCCCATGAGACCACCACTATGTGCCTCGCGAATCAAAAGATCACGAATGGAAGAGTTAGGCACACATAGTGTATCTACATGGAATAGGAATCCATCATGCAAAAAGTACTTTCCCTGTGGATTCTTAACACACACAGCATAGATAGCACCAAAGTCATGATCATTAGTGTAGAGGTCTTTCACCATTTCGAACCCAAGTAACTTGGCATCAAGACAGACAAGTAAGGAGTGTCTACGTGACAAAGCATCAGCGACCACATTCGTCTTGCCAGTCTTGTACTTAATCACATAGGAGAAGGTGTCAATGAAGCTTACCCATTTGGCATGGCGCTTGCTTAGCTTGGGTTGGCCTTTGAGGTACTTCAATGACTCGTGATCAGTGTGGATCACGAACTCCCGAGGCCGAAGGTAGTGTTGCCAGGTTTCCAAGGCCCTCACTAAGGCGTACAGCTCCTTGTCGTACGTGGGGTAGTTCAGTGCAGCTCCTCCCAATTTCTCGCTAAAGAAGGCGCACGGCCTCTTGTCTTGCATGAGGACTGCTCCAATACCTACACCAGAAGCATCACAGTCAATTTCAAACGTCTTATTAAAGTTTGGTAATGCTAACACAGGTGCATGTGTGAGTGTGTCCTTAAGGGCGAGAAACGCTTGTTCTTGTGATTCCCCCCAATGGAACTTGTCATCCTTCTTTGTCACGGCGGTCAATGGGGCGGCAATAGTGCTAAAGTTTTTAACAAATCGCCGATAAAAACCCGCCAGTCCAAGAAAGCTGCGCACGTCAGGAACGGATGTGGGGGTTGGCCATTGTTCGATGGCCTCAATCTTGGATTTGTCTACCTTGATGCCCTGCGAACTTACCACATAGCCTAAAAACACAAGCTCGTTAGTAAAAAAGGTGCACTTCTTGAGGTTAGCGTATAGACGCGCCTGTCGAAGTGTCTCAAGAACTAATCGTACATGCTCCAAGTGCTCATGCTCACTACGACTATAGATCAGGATGTCATCAAAGTAAACAATGACAAATTTACCAATAAAGTGTCTCAACACATGGTTCATGAGTCGCATGAAGGTGCTAGGGGCATTTGTCAAGCCAAAAGGCATGACCAACCACTCATAGAGACCATGCTTGGTTTTGAAGGCTGTCTTCCACTCATCGCCTTCCTTCATCCTAATTTGATGATAACCACTCCGCAAGTCAATTTTGGTGAAAATAATAGCTCCATCGAGCTCATCAAGCATATCATCAAGTCTGGGAATGGGATGACGATATTTGACAGTGATAGCGTTCACAGCCCGACAGTCAGTGCACATGCGCCAAGTACCGTCCTTCTTGGGAACAAGTATCACAGGTACCACGCAAGGGCTTAGACTTTCCTTAACCCAACCCTTACCTAAGAGGCCATCAACTTGCCTTTGAAGCTCCTTGGTCTCCTCAGGGCCCATGCGGTAAGCAGGTTTGTTGGGCAATGGTGCCCCAGGGATGAGGTCGATTTGGTGTTCAATTCCCCGAATGGGTGGTAAACCGTCAGGGACCTCGTCAGGAAAAACATCTTCAAATTCCTGCAAAAGAGCAACTATGCTCGAGGGCAAAGCCTTGTCGAGCTCAGCAACATCTAAGAGCACATGCTTGCAAATCATGAGAAGTATAGGCTGTTTAGAGTGCACCGCTTTT
>NW_020862877.1:0-41864 GCF_003713205.1 Coffea eugenioides | reverse complement strand
GTTTGTACTTGACTTAACTAGAAAGGAAGTATTTAAATTTTTGTATCCCGGAGTAGCCAATGATAAGGAATTTCGAGGACGAAATTCTTTTAAGGGGGAGAGAGTGTGAGAACCCGTATTTTTCCCTAATAATTTTCCTAGGGTTTTTCCCCTTTAATGGCATGTTTTCTGCATTTTCTAGCTTAGGAAATTTTCCTGGTGAATTTTATGAGTAATTATAGTTTTTAGATGATTTTTCTAGTATTGGAGAGTTTTTGAAAAATTAAGGATATATATCGGACGTGGGACCCACTAGGGCGAAAAGTTCGGAAAAATTCGACCAATTAGGTTAAGTTCCGGATACTGGGTGAAATTTATCGGGTGTTAAGAGATAAATAGAGGAGGTGAAGTGATTGATGTGAGAGGAAAAAAAAGGATAGGAACGCATTAATGAAGTGACAAGTGTCACCTTAAGAGTGGTGGTCACTTATTTGACTTTTTGACCTTTCTTACCAATTGATTAAATATCTCAAAATTACCACAAAAATCACTCTTTTCTTCACCATTGTGGCCGGCCCTCTCTAGCTAAGAAGAAAGAAAAACTCTCCAAGATTCTTGCTTCCATCTTGCTTGAGTGTAATCATCCAACCATTTGATCTTGTTTCTACTCCATAAAATCTCTCCATTTGGTACTAGAAAGTGATTTGGTGAAGTGTTTAAGGAAGCTAAGGTGTCCAACAACTCTCCCTCTCTTGTTTACTAGGTGAGTGGTGATTGAACTTCCTCCTACACTTAATGAAGCTTAAGTTGTGCTTAATGGTAGCTAAAGTGATGAATTTGTGGTTTATTTCTTGGTTTGAGATTATTGGTGAAGTTTTCAATTTATTGATGAATTTTCTGGTTTAATTGTGATCATGATGTTGTGGTTATCTATGATGGTTGGAATTGATGGCTAATGACTATAGTAGGTGTACATGATTGGTAATTGTAACCAATTTTGGGTTTGGAAGGAATTTGAGAAAGTTAGGGTTTTATATCCCCAATTCTGTCCGGTTTTGTATCTCATGGTTATGGGTCGAATTGGCCTTGGCTCAAAACATGAAAGTTGTAGCTATTGATGTTTTAAGGGTGCCTGTAAATCTTCAGGTCAATTGGAGTAGTGTAGAATGAGATAAGCCGAAATTACTATTGTTGTTTTGGGTTCATCAGGATGTTAGAACTGCGTCTGAAATGGGTTGTTTTGACTGGAATTGTTTTGGATTTGGGTGTTGAGGTCTTCTGATGAAATGTAGCTTGATGTCCTAGCTACTATATTCCTTTGGAATTTCTACATTTGGACCTGTTTAGACTGAGTTGTACTGATTACAGCATAGTGTAATTTGTAAACCTGCAATTACGGTTCTGGTTTATTATTTGGCATATTGGACTTAGTTGTGCTGGGATTTGGACTGAGTGACCTTCTACATTGTTGTATCCCTGGTTCTTAGCTTCGAAATGGTGGGTCTTACACCCTAATCCGATAATCGTAGTGCAATTTGTGTCATTACCGCAAAATGAGGACAAAACTGTTTTTTTTGTTAGGGCCACATTAGTTGCATTTCCGCAATTTCTGGTTGCCTATGATGCTTATACATGCTTATGAAACCCTATTGGGGTTGTGATTGGCATTGCTTTATGACTCGTTATCGAGTCTCATTGTATTTGTTTACGTGTTTTAGGACGTGACGAGGGTTCACGATGACCTTTTAACGACGGTGCATGAAACATCACCTACTTGAGTAGTGAGTATACTACTCACTTGAATGTTTACAATGTGCTTTTGCTATATGTGATTTTTGATGCCTTGAAGGCTTATTTGGCTATTGGAATTGATTGAGGTGAGGGTGTACTTTGACAGTCCCTCACCCCTGTGATACCGGGTTAATGACTGTTTACCGCTTCACTGAATATACTGCTGCTTGCTATATGATGATATTGAATTCACTTCATGAACAAACTGAATTGGTGTCGTTCGGACGAGTATCAACGGCCTTACTGCTAGCTACTGAGCTCAACCCCGTTGGTAATCAATTGAATCGAGCCGGCGGGGCCTTGGTCGTGAAAATTGACGATGCCACGGGGACTGTACTGGGGAAATCTTGTAGGTAATGAGACTCTTGGATTCCGTAAACTCGAGTATTACAAAGCTCTTTATTGGAGTGCGGGTCCCGGTTTGGGGTATGTTTTGGTGGAAGGGAATGGAGTGAAGTGGGTTCTTACGGTTGGTACTCAATAAAACGTTGAACGGGAGTCAATGAGATTGGGATCAAGAATATAAGCGTGGAAATGCGGCTCTTGAGAGCCGTCCGTATCCTTTTACCCGATTGTTTTTATTCTTCTAATTGTGTACCTTGGAAATGAAGTTATGCTTCTATGCTCTTTTGTGCTTCTGTGGTAGTAACTCACTGGGTCTTCAAGCTCATTCGTTCCATTTGTTTTTCACTATAGGAATGAACGACTTTTGGATAAGGTTGTGTTAGTTTGTGTCAAGTTGAGCTCATTTAAATGTCTTTTGAATGCTCTTTGAAATGAAACCCTAAATGTGTATTCGGGTTCAAATTTCTTTTGATTTGGCAAACCGAACATCGTATACCATGATGAAATCGTTTTTTGATTGGCGCTTTGGCTTTTGGCTTGTAAATGTTACATCTCAATGTATATATGTTTGGTTGACATTTGGTTGGATTTCGGATTAACTCGTATTTCAAACAGCAAAAGAAAAATTTGGCTACTCTCGGCCTAGTATCCGGATTCTGACGTGGCCGGTACTGTTCATCATCGGCTTTGATTTTCATTTTTTTTTATTTTGTGATTTTGACTTGTTTGCGCGCGTTGGTATGTTCCGGAACGTATTAGATCGACGTCAACTGATCCGTTAGTCCTGGCGAGAGCTGGGCAGGCAGTCCGCTAACCCCTTTGGTTCGCCTTGGGGGAAAGTGGGGCTGTTACAAGTGGTATCAGAGCCATATGCCGACAGTTGGGACTTTAAGTCCTTCGTCTGGAAAAGCCCCGAGCCTCTCGTTCGTGAAGAGTCACGAAGCGAAACTCTCCGTAGGGGATGCCCGCGTGCGGGTGGCAAGCTGATAGGTACCCTGTAATGTGACCCTGAGAACTGTTACAAGTGGTATCAGAGCCACTTCGCGTGGTCTCTGCGCGGAGTGAGACTGGGCCAAGTGGTGTTGTGGTCCTAATTTCATGAATATGTCTAAGTGCTCGTTTGAGCATAAGTTATGAACCGGGCATGTGATAAGTGTGCGAATCATTATCATGGGACTCGAGGAAGCTAGGTATGTATGTCGGGTAGGAATCTTTAATAAGGATGGTTTACTCTTGGGACCGGCCGGCTCGAGTTGTGAATTATCTTAGATGGGATTCTTGCGCCCGGATACGAAAGAATGAGGGCCTAGGTTAGAAAGGCTTTGGTGAACTAGAAAGGCCATTCCTCAGTGGATCGTCTATGTTTGTACTTGACTTAACTAGAAAGGAAGTATTTAAATTTTTGTATCCCGGAGTAGCCAATGATAAGGAATTTCGAGGACGAAATTCTTTTAAGGGGGAGAGAGTGTGAGAACCCGTATTTTTCCCTAATAATTTTCCTAGGGTTTTTCCCCTTTAATGGCATGTTTTCTGCATTTTCTGGCTTAGGAAATTTTCCTGGTGAATTTTATGAGTAATTATAGTTTTTAGATGATTTTTCTAGTATTGGAGAGTTTTTGAAAAATTAAGGATATATATCGGACGTGGGACCCACTAGGGCGAAAAGTTCGGAAAAATTCGACGAATTAGGTTAAGTTCCGGATACTGGGTGAAATTTATCGGGTGTTAAGAGATAAATAGAGGAGGTGAAGTGATTGATGTGAGAGGGAAAAAGAAGGATAGGAATGCATTAATGAATTGACAAGTGTCACCTTAAGAGTGGTGGTCACTTATTTGACTTTTTGACCTTTCTTACCAATTGATTAAATATCTCAAAATTATCACAAAAATCACTCTTTTCTTCACCATTGTGGCCGGCCCTCTCTAGCTAAGAAGAAAGAAAAACTCTCCAAGATTCTTGCTTCCATCTTGCTTGAGTGTAATCATCCAACCATTTGATCTTGTTTCTACTCCATAAAATCTCTCCATTTGGTACTAGAAAGTGATTTGGTGAAGTGTTTAAGGAAGCTAAGGTGTCCAACAACTCTCCCTCTCTTGTTTACTAGGTGAGTGGTGATTGAACTTCCTCCTACACTTAATGAAGCTTAAGTTGTGCTTAATGGTAGCTAAAGTGATGAATTTGTGGTTTCTTTCTTGGTTTGAGATGAATTGGTGAAGTTTTCAATTTATTGATGAATTTTCTGGTTTAATTGTGATCATGGTGTTGTGGTTATCTATGATGGTTGGAATTGATGGCTAATGACTATAGTAGGTGTACATGATTGGTAATTGTAACCAATTTTGGGTTTGGAAGGAATTTGAGAAAGGTAGGGTTTTATATCCCCAATTCTGTCCGGTTTTGTATCTCATGGTTATGGGTCGAATTGGCCTTGGCTCAAAACATCAAAGTTGTAGGTATTGATGTTTTAAGGGTGCCTGTAAAATTTCAGGTCAATTGGAGTAGTGTAGAATGAGATAATCCGAAATTACTATTGCTGTTCTGGGTTCATCAGGATGTTAGAACTGCGTCTGAAATGGGCTTGTTTTTGGCTGGAATTTGTTTTGGATTTGAAATGTTGAGGGTCTTCTGATGATGTAGCTTGATGTCCTAGCTACTATATCCCTTTGGAATTTCCTGGCATTTTGGACCTGTTTAGCCTGAGTTTTGTACTGATTAGCAGCATAGGTGTAATTTGTAAACCTGCAATAACGGTTTGGTTTTATTAATTTGCATATTGGACTTAGTTTGCTGGGATTTGGACTGAGGTGACTTCTACATTGTTGTTCCTGGTTCTTAGCTCGAATGGTGGGTCTACACTAATCCGATAATCCGTAGTGCAATTTGTGCCATTACGGCAAAATGAGAGAAACTGTTTTTTTTTGTTAGGGCACATTAGTTGCATTTCCGCAATTCTGGGTTGCCTATCGATGCCCTTATACATGCTTTATGAACCTATTGGGTTGTGATTGGCATTGCTTTTATGACCTCGTTATCGAGTCTCATTTATTTGTTTACGTTGTTTTAAGGACGTGAAGAGGGTTCACGACGACTTTTAAACGACGGTGCATTGAAAACATCACCTACTTGAGTGTGAGGTATAACTACTCACTTGAAACTGTTAACAATGTGGCTTTTGCTATATGTATTTTGAGTGCCGTGAAAGGGCTATTTGGCTATTCGGAAATCTGATTGAGGTGAGGGGTGTACTTGACCGCCCTTCAAACCCCTTGCTGATAACGTTAAATGACTGTTTTACCGCTTCACTGATTATTATACCTGCACTTGCTAATATGAGATATTTGAAATTCACTTCATGAACAAACTGATCTGGTGTCGTTTGAACGAGTATCCAACGGCCTTACTGTACTACTGAGCTCAACCCCGTTGGTAGTCAATTGAAGTCGAGCCGGCGGGGGCTTGGTTCGTGGAAGAATTGACATGCACGGGGACTGTACTGGGAATTCTTGTAGTATGAGACTCGTTTGATTCCGGTAAAACTCGAGTATTACCAAAAGCTAACTGGGATTGGAGTGCGGGCACGGTTGGGGTAATGTTTGGGTGGAAGGGATGGGAGTGAAGTGGGTTCTAACGTTGGTACTCATAAACGTTGACGGAGAGTTCAATGAGATTGGATCAAGAAATATAAGCGTGGAAATGGGCTCTTGAGAGCCGTCGTATCCTCTTTCTCGACTTGTTTTTCTTCCTTTACTTGTGTACTGATGAAGGGTTATGCTATTGCTCTTTGTTGCTTATGTGGTAGTATCTCACTGGGCTTAAGCTCATTCCGTTCCATTTGTTTTCCTTATAGGAAATGACCACTTTTGGATAAGGTTGTGTTAGTTGGTTGTCAAGTTGAGCTCATGTAAATGTCTTTTGAATAGCTCTTTGAATGAAACCCTAATGTGTATTGGGTTCAATTTCTTTTGATTGGCAAACCGAACATGTATATCCATGATGAATCGTTTTGATATGCCGCTTTGGCTTTTGGCTTGTAAATGTTACATCTCAATGTATATATGTTTGGTTGACATTTGGTTGGATTTCGGATTAACTCGTATTTCAAACAGCAAAAGAAAAATTTGGCTACTCTCGGCCTAGTATCCGGATTCTGACGTGGCCGGTACTGTTCATCATCGGCTTTGATTTTCATTTTTTTTTATTTTGTGATTTTGACTTGTTTGCGCGCGTTGGTATGTTCCGGAACGTATTAGATCGACGTCAACTGATCCGTTAGTCCTGGCGAGAGCTGGGCAGGCAGTCCGCTAACCCCTTTGGTTCGCCTTGGGGGAAAGTGGGGCTGTTACAAGTGGTATCAGAGCCATATGCCGACAGTTGGGACTTTAAGTCCTTCGTCTGGAAAAGCCCCGAGCCTCTCGTTCGTGAAGAGTCACGAAGCGAAACTCTCCGTAGGGGATGCCCGCGTGCGGGTGGCAAGCTGATAGGTACCCTGTAATGTGACCCTGAGAACTGTTACAAGTGGTATCAGAGCCACTTCGCGTGGTCTCTGCGCGGAGTGAGACTGGGCCAAGTGGTGTTGTGGTCCTAATTTCATGAATATGTCTAAGTGCTCGTTTGAGCATAAGTTATGAACCGGGCATGTGATAAGTGTGCGAATCATTATCATGGGACTCGAGGAAGCTAGGTATGTATGTCGGGTAGGAATCTTTAATAAGGATGGTTTACTCTTGGGACCGGCCGGCTCGAGTTGTGAATTATCTTAGATGGGATTCTTGCGCCCGGATACGAAAGAATGAGGGCCTAGGTTAGAAAGGCTTTGGTGAACTAGAAAGGCCATTCCTCAGTGGATCGTCTATGTTTGTACTTGACTTAACTAGAAAGGAAGTATTTAAATTTTTGTATCCCGGAGTAGCCAATGATAAGGAATTTCGAGGACGAAATTCTTTTAAGGGGGAGAGAGTGTGAGAACCCGTATTTTTCCCTAATAATTTTCCTAGGGTTTTTCCCCTTTAATGGCATGTTTTCTGCATTTTCTGGCTTAGGAAATTTTCCTGGTGAATTTTATGAGTAATTATAGTTTTTAGATGATTTTTCTAGTATTGGAGAGTTTTTGAAAAATTAAGGATATATATCGGACGTGGGACCCACTAGGGCGAAAAGTTCGGAAAAATTCGACCAATTAGGTTAAGTTCCGGATACTGGGTGAAATTTATCGGGTGTTAAGAGATAAATAGAGGAGGTGAAGAGATTGATGTGAGAGGGAAAAAGAAGGATAGGAATGCATTAATGAAGTGACAAGTGTCACCTTAAGAGTGGTGGTCACTTATTTGACTTTTTGACCTTTCTTACCAATTGATTAAATATATCAAAATTACCACAAAAATCACTCTTTTCTTCACCATTGTGGCCGGCCCTCTCTAGCTAAGAAGAAAGAAAAACTCTCCAAGATTCTTGCTTCCATCTTGCTTGAGTGTAATCATCCAACCATTTGATCTTGTTTCTACTCCATAAAATCTCTCCATTTGGTTCTAGAAAGTGATTTGGTGAAGTGTTTAAGGAAGCTAAGGTGTCCAACAACTCTCCCTCTCTTGTTTACTAGGTGAGTGGTGATTGAACTTCCTCCTACACTTAATGAAGCTTAAGTTGTGCTTAATGGTAGCTAAAGTGATGAATTTGTGGTTTATTTCTTGGTTTGAGATGAATTGGTGAAGTTTTCAATTTATTGATGAATTTTCTGGTTTAATTGTGATCATGGTGTTGTGGTTATCTATGATGGTTGGAATTGATGGCTAATGACTATAGTAGGTGTACATGATTGGTAATTGTAACCAATTTTGGGTTTGGAAGGAATTTGAGAAAGTTAGGGTTTTATATCCCCAATTCTGTCCGGTTTTGTATCTCATGGTTATGGGTCGAATTGGCCTTGGCTCAAAACATCAAAGTTGTAGGTATTGATGTTTTAAGGGTGCCTGTAAAATTTCAGGTCAATTGGAGTAGTGTAGAATGAGATAATCCGAAATTACTATTGCTGTTCTGGGTTCATCAGGATGTTAGAACTGCGTCTGAAATGGGTTGTTTTGGCTGGAATTGTTTTGGATTTGAATGTTGAGGTCTTCTGATGAAATGTAGCTTGATGTCCTAGCTACTATATTCCTTTGGAATTTCTGCATTTGGACCTGTTTAGACTGAGTTGTACTGATTACAGCATAGTGTAATTTGTAAACCTGCAATTACGGTTCTGGTTTATTATTTGGCATATTGGACTTAGTTGTGCTGGGATTTGGACTGAGTGACCTTCTACATTGTTGTATCCCTGGTTCTTAGCTTCGAAATGGTGGGTCTTACACCCTAATCCGATAATCGTAGTGCAATTTGTGCCATTACCGCAAAATGAGGAGAAAACTGTTTTTTTTGTTAGGGCCACATTAGTTGCATTTCCGCAATTTCTGGTTGCCTATGATGCTTATACATGCTTATGAAACCCTATTGGGGTTGTGATTGGCATTGCTTTATGACTCGTTATCGAGTCTCATTGTATTTGTTACGTGTTTTAGGACGTGACGAGGGTTCACGACGACCTTTTAACGACGGTGCATGAAACATCACCTACTTGAGTAGTGAGTATACTACTCACTTGAATGTTACAATGTGGCTTTGCTATATGTGATTTTGATGCCTTGAAGGCTTATTTGGCTATTGGAATTGATTGAGGTGAGGGTGTACTTGACCGCCCTCACCCCTTGTGATACCGTTAATGATTGTTTACCGCTTCACTGATATACTGCACTTGCTATATGAGATATTGAATTCACTTCATGAAAAACTGAATTGGTGTCATTTGGACGAGTATCCAACGGCCTTACTGTACTACTGAGCTCAACCCCGTTGGTAGTCAATTGAATCGAGCCGGCGGGGGCTTGGTCGTGAAAATTGACATGCCACGGGGACTGTACTGGGGAATCTTGTAGTAATGAGACTCTTGATTCCGGTAAACTCGAGTATTACCAAAAGCTACTGATTGGAGTGCGGGCCACGGTTGGGGTATGTTTGGTGGAAGGGATGGGAGTGAAGTGGGTTCTACGGTTGGTACTCATAAACGTTGACGGAGAGTCAATGAGATTGGATCAAGAATATAAGCGTGGAAATGGCTCTTGAGAGGCCTCCGTATCCTTTTACCGACTTGTTTTATTCTTTAATTGTGTACTTGAAATGAAGGGTTATGCTATTGCTCTTTGTTGCTTATGTGGTAAACTCACTGGGCTTAAGCTCATTCCGTTCCATTTGTTTTCCTATAGGAAATGACCACTTTTGGATAAGGTTGTGTTAGTTGGTTGTCAAGTTGAGCTCATGTAAATGTCTTTTGAATAGCTCTTTGAATGAAACCCTAATGTGTATTGGGTTCAATTTCTTTTGATTGGCAAACCGAACATGTATATCCATGATGAATCGTTTTGATATGCCCTTTGGCTTTTGGCTTGTAAATGTTACATCTCAATGTATATATGTTTGGTTGACATTTGGTTGGATTTCGGATTAACTCGTATTTCAAACAGCAAAAGAAAAATTTGGCTACTCTCGGCCTAGTATCCGGATTCTGACGTGGCCGGTACTGTTCATCATCGGCTTTGATTTTCATTTTTTTTATTTTGTGATTTTGACTTGTTTGCGCGCGTTGGTATGTTCCGGAACGTATTAGATCGACGTCAACTGATCCGTTAGTCCTGGCGAGAGCTGGGCAGGCAGTCCGCTAACCCCTTTGGTTCGCCTTGGGGGAAAGTGGGGCTGTTACAAGTGGTATCAGAGCCATATGCCGACAGTTGGGACTTTAAGTCCTTCGTCTGGAAAAGCCCCGAGCCTCTCGTTCGTGAAGAGTCACGAAGCGAAACTCTCCGTAGGGGATGCCCGCGTGCGGGTGGCAAGCTGATAGGTACCCTGTAATGTGACCCTGAGAACTGTTACAAGTGGTATCAGAGCCACTTCGCGTGGTCTCTGCGCGGAGTGAGACTGGGCCAAGTGGTGTTGTGGTCCTAATTTCATGAATATGTCTAAGTGCTCGTTTGAGCATAAGTTATGAACCGGGCATGTGATAAGTGTGCGAATCATTATCATGGGACTCGAGGAAGCTAGGTATGTATGTCGGGTAGGAATCTTTAATAAGGATGGTTTACTCTTGGGACCGGTCGGCTCGAGTTGTGAATTATCTTAGATGGGATTCTTGCGCCCGGATACGAAAGAATGAGGGCCTAGGTTAGAAAGGCTTTGGTGAACTAGAAAGGCCATTCCTCAGTGGATCGTCTATGTTTGTACTTGACTTAACTAGAAAGGAAGTATTTAAATTTTTGTATCCCGGAGTAGCCAATGATAAGGAATTTCGAGGACGAAATTCTTTTAAGGGGGAGAGAGTGTGAGAACCCGTATTTTTCCCTAATAATTTTCCTAGGGTTTTTCCCCTTTAATGGCATGTTTTCTGCATTTTCTGGCTTAGGAAATTTTCCTGGTGAATTTTATGAGTAATTATAGTTTTTAGATGATTTTTCTAGTATTGGAGAGTTTTTGAAAAATTAAGGATATATATCGGACGTGGGACCCACTAGGGCGAAAAGTTCGGAAAAATTCGACCAATTAGGTTAAGTTCCGGATACTGGGTGAAATTTATCGGGTGTTAAGAGATAAATAGAGGAGGTGAAGAGATTGATGTGAGAGGGAAAAAGAAGGATAGGAATGCATTAATGAAGTGACAAGTGTCACCTTAAGAGTGGTGGTCACTTATTTGACTTTTTGACCTTTCTTACCAATTGATTAAATATCTCAAAATTACCACAAAAATCACTCTTTTCTTCACCATTGTGGCCGGCCCTCTCTAGCTAAGAAGAAAGAAAAACTCTCCAAGATTCTTGCTTCCATCTTGCTTGAGTGTAATCATCCAACCATTTGATCTTGTTTCTACTCCATAAAATCTCTCCATTTGGTACTAGAAAGTGATTTGGTGAAGTGTTTAAGGAAGCTAAGGTGTCCAACAACTCTCCCTCTCTTGTTTACTAGGTGAGTGGTGATTGAACTTCCTCCTACACTTAATGAAGCTTAAGTTGTGCTTAATGGTAGCTAAAGTGATGAATTTGTGGTTTATTTCTTGGTTTGAGATGAATTGGTGAAGTTTTCAATTTATTGATGAATTTTCTGGTTTAATTGTGATCATGGTGTTGTGGTTATCTATGATGGTTGGAATTGATGGCTAATGACTATAGTAGGTGTACATGATTGGTAATTGTAACCAATTTTGGGTTTGGAAGGAATTTGAGAAAGTTAGGGTTTTATATCCCCAATTCTGTCCGGTTTTGTATCTCATGGTTATGGGTCGAATTGGCCTTGGCTCAAAACATCAAAGTTGTAGGTATTGATGTTTTAAGGGTGCCTGTAAAATTTCAGGTCAATTGGAGTAGTGTAGAATGAGATAATCCGAAATTACTATTGCTGTTCTGGGTTCATCAGGATGTTAGAACTGCGTCTGAAATGGGTTGTTTTGGCTGGAATTGTTTTGGATTTGAATGTTGAGGTCTTCTGATGAAATGTAGCTTGATGTCCTAGCTACTATATTCCTTTGGAATTTCTGCATTTGGACCTGTTTAGACTGAGTTGTACTGATTACAGCATAGTGTAATTTGTAAACCTGCAATTACGGTTCTGGTTTATTATTTGGCATATTGGACTTAGTTGTGCTGGGATTTGGACTGAGTGACCTTCTACATTGTTGTATCCCTGGTTCTTAGCTTCGAAATGGTGGGTCTTACACCCTAATCCGATAATCGTAGTGCAATTTGTGCCATTACCGCAAAATGAGGACAAAACTGTTTTTTTTGTTAGGGCCACATTAGTTGCATTTCCGCAATTTCTGGTTGCCTATGATGCTTATACATGCTTATGAAACCCTATTGGGGTTGTGATTGGCATTGCTTTATGACTCGTTATCGAGTTTCATTGTATTTGTTTACGTGTTTTAGGACGTGACGAGGGTTCACGACGACCTTTTAACGACGGTGCATGAAACATCACCTACTTGAGTAGTGAGTATACTACTCACTTGAATGTTACAATGTGGCTTTGCTATATGTGATTTTGATGCCTTGAAGGCTTATTTGGCTATTGGAATTGATTGAGGTGAGGGTGTACTTGACCGCCCTCACCCCTTGTGATACCGTTAATGACTGTTTACCGCTTCACTGATATACTGCACTTGCTATATGAGATATTGAATTCACTTCATGAAAAACTGAATTGGTGTCGTTTGGACGAGTATCCAACGGCCTTACTGTACTACTGAGCTCAACCCCGTTGGTAGTCAATTGAATCGAGCCGGCGGGGGCTTGGTCGTGAAAATTGACATGCCACGGGGACTGTACTGGGGAATCTTGTAGTAATGAGACTCTTGATTCCGGTAAACTCGAGTATTACCAAAAGCTACTGATTGGAGTGCGGGCACGGTTGGGGTATGTTTGGTGGAAGGGATGGGAGTGAAGTGGGTTCTACGGTTGGTACTCATAAACGTTGACGGAGAGTCAATGAGATTGGATCAAGAATATAAGCGTGGAAATGGGCTCTTGAGAGCCGTCCGTATCCTTTTACCGACTTGTTTTATTCTTTAATTGTGTACTTGAAATGAAGGGTTATGCTATTGCTCTTTGTTGCTTATGTGGTAGTAACTCACTGGGCTTAAGCTCATTCCGTTCCATTTGTTTTCCTTATAGGAAATGACCACTTTTGGATAAGGTTGTGTTAGTTGGTTGTCAAGTTGAGCTCATGTAAATGTCTTTTGAATAGCTCTTTGAATGAAACCCTAATGTGTATTGGGTTCAATTTCTTTTGATTGGCAAACC
Organism: Coffea eugenioides; assembly: GCF_003713205.1. Taxonomy (NCBI): domain Eukaryota; kingdom Viridiplantae; phylum Streptophyta; class Magnoliopsida; order Gentianales; family Rubiaceae; genus Coffea; species Coffea eugenioides. The sequence continues at coordinate 28,880 of NW_020862877.1, read as the reverse complement.
GAACATGTATATCCATGATGAATCGTTTTGATATGCCGCTTTGGCTTTTGGCTTGTAAATGTTACATCTCAATGTATATATGTTTGGTTGACATTTGGTTGGATTTCGGATTAACTCGTATTTCAAACAGCAAAAGAAAAATTTGGCTACTCTCGGCCTAGTATCCGGATTCTGACGTGGCCGGTACTGTTCATCATCGGCTTTGATTTTCATTTTTTTTTATTTTGTGATTTTGACTTGTTTGCGCGCGTTGGTATGTTCCGGAACGTATTAGATCGACGTCAACTGATCCGTTAGTCCTGGCGAGAGCTGGGCAGGCAGTCCGCTAACCCCTTTGGTTCGCCTTGGGGGAAAGTGGGGCTGTTACAAGTGGTATCAGAGCCATATGCCGACAGTTGGGACTTTAAGTCCTTCGTCTGGAAAAGCCCCGAGCCTCTCGTTCGTGAAGAGTCACGAAGCGAAACTCTCCGTAGGGGATGCCCGCGTGCGGGTGGCAAGCTGATAGGTACCCTGTAATGTGACCCTGAGAACTGTTACAAGTGGTATCAGAGCCACTTCGCGTGGTCTCTGCGCGGAGTGAGACTGGGCCAAGTGGTGTTGTGGTCCTAATTTCATGAATATGTCTAAGTGCTCGTTTGAGCATAAGTTATGAACCGGGCATGTGATAAGTGTGCGAATCATTATCATGGGACTCGAGGAAGCTAGGTATGTATGTCGGGTAGGAATCTTTAATAAGGATGGTTTACTCTTGGGACCGGCCGGCTCGAGTTGTGAATTATCTTAGATGGGATTCTTGCGCCCGGATACGAAAGAATGAGGGCCTAGGTTAGAAAGGCTTTGGTGAACTAGAAAGGCCATTCCTCAGTGGATCGTCTATGTTTGTACTTGACTTAACTAGAAAGGAAGTATTTAAATTTTTGTATCCCGGAGTAGCCAATGACAAGGAATTTCGAGGACGAAATTCTTTTAAGGGGGAGAGAGTGTGAGAACCCGTATTTTTCCCTAATAATTTTCCTAGGGTTTTTCCCCTTTAATGGCATGTTTTCTGCATTTTCTGGCTTAGGAAATTTCCTGGTGAATTTTATGAGTAATTATAGTTTTTAGATGATTTTTCTAGTATTGAGAGTTTTTGAAAATAAGGATATATATCGACGTGGGACCCACTAGGGCGAAAAGTCGGAAAAATTCGACCAATTAGGTTAAGTTCGGATACTGGGTGAAATTATCGGGGTGTTAAGAGATAAATAGAGAGGTGAAGAGATTGATGTAGGGGAAAAAGAAGATGGAATGCATTAATGAAGTGACAAGTGTCACCTTAAAGTGGTGGTCACTTATTTGACTTTTGACCTTTCTTACCAATTGATAAATATCTCAAAATTACCACAAAAATCACTCTTTTCTTCCACCATTGTGGCCGCCCTCTCTAGCTAAGAAAAAGAAAAACTCTCCAAGATTCTTGCTTCCATCTTGCTTGAGTGTAATCACCAACCATATTTGATCCTTGTTCTACTCCATAAAATCTCTCCATTTGGGTTCTAGAAAGTGATTTGGTGAAGTGTTTAAGGCAGCTAAGGTGTCCAACAACTCTCCCTCTCTTGTTTACTAGGTGAGTGGTGATTGAACTTCCTCCTACACTTAATGAAGCTTAAGTTGTGCTTAATGGTAGCTAAAGTGATGAATTTGTGGTTTATTTCTTGGTTTGAGATGAATTGGTAAGTTTTCAATTTATTGATGAATTTTCTGGTTTATTGTGATCATTTGGTTTGTTTATCTATGATGGTTGGAATTGATGGCTAATGACTATAGTAGGTGTACATGATTGGTAATTGTAACCAATTTTGGGTTTGGAAGGAATTTGAGAAAGGTAGGGTTTTATATCCCCAATTCTGTCCGGTTTTGTATCTCATGGTTATGGGTCGAATTGGCCTTGGCTCAAAACATCAAAGTTGTAGGTATTGATGTTTTAAGGGTGCCTGTAAAATTTCAGGTCAATTGGAGTAGTGTAGAATGAGATAATCCGAAATTACTATTGCTGTTCTGGGTTCATCAGGATGTTAGAACTGCGTCTGAAATGGGTTGTTTTGGCTGGAATTGTTTTGGATTTGAATGTTGAGGTCTTCTGATGAAATGTAGCTTGATGTCCTAGCTACTATATTCCTTTGGAATTTCTGCATTTGGACCTGTTTAGACTGAGTTGTCCTGATTACAGCATAGTGTAATTTGTAAACCTGCAATTACGGTTCTGGTTTATTATTTGGCATATTGGACTTAGTTGTGCTGGGATTTGGACTGAGTGACCTTCTACATTGTTGTATCCCTGGTTCTTAGCTTCGAAATGGTGGGTCTTACACCCTAATCCGATAATCGTAGTGCAATTTGTGCCATTACCGCAAAATGAGGACAAAACTGTTTTTTTTGTTAGGGCCACATTAGTTGCATTTCCGCAATTTCTGGTTGCCTATGATGCTTATACATGCTTATGAAACCCTATTGGGGTTGTGATTGGCATTGCTTTATGACTCGTTATCGAGTCTCATTGTATTTGTTTACGTGTTTTAGGACGTGACGAGGGTTCACGACGACCTTTTAACGACGGTGCATGAAACATCACCTACTTGAGTAGTGAGTATACTACTCACTTGAATGTTACAATGTGGCTTTGCTATATGTGATTTTGATGCCTTGAAGGCTTATTTGGCTATTGGAATTGATTGAGGTGAGGGTGTACTTGACCGCCCTCACCCCTTGTGATACCGTTAATGATTGTTTACCGCTTCACTGATATACTGCACTTGCTATATGAGATATTGAATTCACTTCATGAAAAACTGAATTGGTGTCGTTTGGACGAGTATCCAACGGCCTTACTGTACTACTGAGCTCAACCCCGTTGGTAGTCAATTGAATCGAGCCGGCGGGGGCTTGGTCGTGAAAATTGACATGCCACGGGGACTGTACTGGGGAATCTTGTAGTAATGAGACTCTTGATTCCGGTAAACTCGAGTATTACCAAAAGCTACTGATTGGAGTGCGGGCCCGGTTGGGGTATGTTTGGTGGAAGGGATGGGAGTGAAGTGGGTTCTACGGTTGGTACTCATAAACGTTGACGGAGAGTCAATGAGATTGGATCAAGAATATAAGCGTGGAAATGGGCTCTTGAGAGCCGTCCGTATCCTTTTACCGACTTGTTTTATTCTTTAATTGTGTACTTGAAATGAAGGGTTATGCTATATGCTCTTTGTTGCTTATGTGGTAGTAACTCACTGGGCTTAAGCTCATTCCGTTCCATTTGTTTTCCTTATAGGAAATGACCACTTTTGGATAAGGTTGTGTTAGTTGGTTGTCAAGTTGAGCTCATGTAAATGTCTTTTGAATAGCTCTTTGAATGAAACCCTAATGTGTATTGGGTTCAATTTCTTTTGATTGGCAAACCGAACATGTATATCCATGATGAATCGTTTTGATATGCCGCTTTGGCTTTTGGCTTGTAAATGTTACATCTCAATGTATATATGTTTGGTTGACATTTGGTTGGATTTCGGATTAACTCGTATTTCAAACAGCAAAAGAAAAATTTGGCTACTCTCGGCCTAGTATCCGGATTCTGACGTGGCCGGTACTGTTCATCATCGGCTTTGATTTTCATTTTTTTTTATTTTGTGATTTTGACTTGTTTGCGCGCGTTGGTATGTTCCGGAACGTATTAGATCGACGTCAACTGATCCGTTAGTCCTGGCGAGAGCTGGGCAGGCAGTCCGCTAACCCCTTTGGTTCGCCTTGGGGGAAAGTGGGGCTGTTACAAGTGGTATCAGAGCCATATGCCGACAGTTGGGACTTTAAGTCCTTCGTCTGGAAAAGCCCCGAGCCTCTCGTTCGTGAAGAGTCACGAAGCGAAACTCTCCGTAGGGGATGCCCGCGTGCGGGTGGCAAGCTGATAGGTACCCTGTAATGTGACCCTGAGAACTGTTACAAGTGGTATCAGAGCCACTTCGCGTGGTCTCTGCGCGGAGTGAGACTGGGCCAAGTGGTGTTGTGGTCCTAATTTCATGAATATGTCTAAGTGCTCGTTTGAGCATAAGTTATGAACCGGGCATGTGATAAGTGTGCGAATCATTATCATGGGACTCGAGGAAGCTAGGTATGTATGTCGGGTAGGAATCTTTAATAAGGATGGTTTACTCTTGGGACCGGCCGGCTCGAGTTGTGAATTATCTTAGATGGGATTCTTGCGCCCGGATACGAAAGAATGAGGGCCTAGGTTAGAAAGGCTTTGGTGAACTAGAAAGGCCATTCCTCAGTGGATCGTCTATGTTTGTACTTGACTTAACTAGAAAGGAAGTATTTAAATTTTTGTATCCCGGAGTAGCCAATGATAAGGAATTTCGAGGACGAAATTCTTTTAAGGGGGAGAGAGTGTGAGAACCCGTATTTTTCCCTAATAATTTTCCTAGGGTTTTTCCCCTTTAATGGCATGTTTTCTGCATTTTCTGGCTTAGGAAATTTTCCTGGTGAATTTTATGAGTAATTATAGTTTTTAGATGATTTTTCTAGTATTGGAGAGTTTTTGAAAAATTAAGGATATATATCGGACGTGGGACCCACTAGGGCGAAAAGTTCGGAAAAATTCGACCAATTAGGTTAAGTTCCGGATACTGGGTGAAATTTATCGGGTGTTAAGAGATAAATAGAGGAGGTGAAGTGATTGATGTGAGAGGGAAAAAGAAGGATAGGAATGCATTAATGAAGTGACAAGTGTCACCTTAAGAGTGGTGGTCACTTATTTGACTTTTTGACCTTTCTTACCAATTGATTAAATATCTCAAAATTACCACAAAAATCACTCTTTTCTTCACCATTGTGGCCGGCCCTCTCTAGCTAAGAAGAAAGAAAAACTCTCCAAGATTCTTGCTTCCATCTTGCTTGAGTGTAATCATCCAACCATTTGATCTTGTTTCTACTCCATAAAATCTCTCCATTTGGTACTAGAAAGTGATTTGGTGAAGTGTTTAAGGAAGCTAAGGTGTCCAACAACTCTCCCTCTCTTGTTTACTAGGTGAGTGGTGATTGAACTTCCTCCTACACTTAATGAAGCTTAAGTTGTGCTTAATGGTAGCTAAAGTGATGAATTTGTGGTTTATTTCTTGGTTTGAGATGAATTGGTGAAGTTTTCAATTTATTGATGAATTTTCTGGTTTAATTGTGATCATGATGTTGTGGTTATCTATGATGGTTGGAATTGATGGCTAATGACTATAGTAGGTGTACATGATTGGTAATTGTAACCAATTTTGGGTTTGGAAGGAATTTGAGAAAGTTAGGGTTTTATATCCCCAATTCTGTCCGGTTTTGTATCTCATGGTTATGGGTCGAATTGGCCTTGGCTCAAAACATCAAAGTTGTAGGTATTGATGTTTTAAGGGTGCCTGTAAAATTTCAGGTCAATTGGAGTAGTGTAGAATGAGATAAGCCGAAATTACTATTGCTGTTCTGGGTTCATCAGGATGTTAGAACTGCGTCTGAAATGGGTTGTTTTGACTGGAATTGTTTTGGATTTGGGTGTTGAGGTCTTCTGATGAAATGTAGCTTGATGTCCTAGCTACCATATTCCTTTGGAATTTCTGCATTTGGACCTGTTTAGACTGAGTTGTCCTGATTACAGCATAGTGTAATTTGTAAACCTGCAATTACGGTTCTGGTTTATTATTTGGCATATTGGACTTAGTTGTACTGGGATTTGGACTGAGTGACCTTCTACATTGTTGTATCCCTGGTTCTTAGCTTCGAAATGGTGGGTCTTACACCCTAATCCGATAATCGTAGTGCAATTTGTGCCATTACCGCAAAATGAGGACAAAACTGTTTTTTTTGTTAGGGCCACATTAGTTGCATTTCCGCAATTTCTGGTTGCCTATGATGCTTATACATGCTTATGAAACCCTATTGGGGTTGTGATTGGCATTGCTTTATGACTCGTTATCGAGTCTCATTGTATTTGGTTACGTGTTTTAGGACGTGACGAGGGTTCACGACGACCTTTTAACGACGGTGCATGAAACATCACCTACTTGAGTAGTGAGTATACTACTCACTTGAATGTTACAATGTGGCTTTGCTATATGTGATTTTGATGCCTTGAAGGCTTATTTGGCTATTGGAATTGATTGAGGTGAGGGTGTACTTGACCGCCCTCACCCCTTGTGATACCGTTAATGATTGTTTACCGCTTCACTGATATACTGCACTTGCTATATGAGATATTGAATTCACTTCATGAAAAATTGAATTGGTGTCGTTTGGACGAGTATCCAACGGCCTTACTGTACTACTGAGCTCAACCCCGTTGGTAGTCAATTGAATCGAGCCGGCGGGGGCTTGGTCGTGAAAATTGACATGCCACGGGGACTGTACTGGGGAATCTTGTAGTAATGAGACTCGTGATTCCGGTAAACTCGAGTATTACCAAAAGCTACTGATTGGAGTGCGGGCCCGGTTGGGGTATGTTTGGTGGAAGGGATGGGAGTGAAGTAGGTTCTACGGTTGGTACTCATAAACGTTGACGGAGAGTCAATCAGATTGGATCAAGAATATAAGCGTGGAAATGGGCTCTTGAGAGCCGTCCGTATCCTTTTACCGACTTGTTTTATTCTTTAATTGTGTACTTGAAATGAAGGGTTATGCTATATGCTCTTTGTTGCTTATGTGGTAGTAACTCACTGGGCTTAAGCTCATTCCGTTCCATTTGTTTTCCTTACAGGAAATGACCACTTTTGGATAAGGTTGTGTTAGTTGGTTGTCAAGTTGAGCTCATGTAAATGTCTTTTGAATAGCTCTTTGAATGAAACCCTAATGTGTATTGGGTTCAATTTCTTTTGATTGGCAAACCGAACATGTATATCCATGATGAATCGTTTTGATATGCCGCTTTGGCTTTTGGCTTGTAAATGTTACATCTCAATGTATATATGTTTGGTTGACATTTGGTTGGATTTCGGATTAACTCGTATTTCAAACAGCAAAAGAAAAATTTGGCTACTCTCGGCCTAGTATCCGGATTCTGACGTGGCCGGTACTGTTCATCATCGGCTTTGATTTTCATTTTTTTTTATTTTGTGATTTTGACTTGTTTGCGCGCGTTGGTATGTTCCGGAACGTATTAGATCGACGTCAACTGATCCGCTAGTCCTGGCGAGAGCTGGGCAGGCAGTCCGCTAACCCCTTTGGTTCGCCTTGGGGGAAAGTGGGGCTGTTACAAGTGGTATCAGAGCCATATGCCGACAGTTGGGACTTTAAGTCCTTCGTCTGGAAAAGCCCCGAGCCTCTCGTTCGTGAAGAGTCACGAAGCGAAACTCTCCGTAGGGGATGCCCGCGTGCGGGTGGCAAGCTGATAGGTACCCTGTAATGTGACCCTGAGAACTGTTACAAGTGGTATCAGAGCCACTTCGCGTGGTCTCTGCGCGGAGTGAGACTGGGCCAAGTGGTGTTGTGGTCCTAATTTCATGAATATGTCTAAGTGCTCGTTTGAGCATAAGTTATGAACCAGGCATGTGATAAGTGTGCGAATCATTATCATGGGACTCGAGGAAGCTAGGTATGTATGTCGGGTAGGAATCTTTAATAAGGATGGTTTACTCTTGGGACCGGTCGGCTCGAGTTGTGAATTATCTTAGATGGGATTCTTGCGCCCGGATACGAAAGAATGAGGGCCTAGGTTAGAAAGGCTTTGGTGAACTAGAAAGGCCATTCCTCAGTGGATCGTCTATGTTTGTACTTGACTTAACTAGAAAGGAAGTATTTAAATTTTTGTATCCCGGAGTAGCCAATGATAAGGAATTTCGAGGACGAAATTCTTTTAAGGGGGAGAGAGTGTGAGAACCCGTATTTTTCCCTAATAATTTTCCTAGGGTTTTTCCCCTTTAATGGCATGTTTTCTGCATTTTCTGGCTTAGGAAATTTTCCTGGTGAATTTTATGAGTAATTATAGTTTTTAGATGATTTTTCTAGTATTGGAGAGTTTTTGAAAAATTAAGGATATATATCGGACGTGGGACCCACTAGGGCGAAAAGTTCGGAAAAATTCGACCAATTAGGTTAAGTTCCGGATACTGGGTGAAATTTATCGGGTGTTAAGAGATAAATAGAGGAGGTGAAGTGATTGATGTGAGAGGGAAAAAGAAGGATAGGAATGCATTAATGAAGTGACAAGTGTCACCTTAAGAGTGGTGGTCACTTATTTGACTTTTTGACCTTTCTTACCAATTGATTAAATATCTCAAAATTACCACAAAAATCACTCTTTTCTTCACCATTGTGGCCGGCCCTCTCTAGCTAAGAAGAAAGAAAAACTCTCCAAGATTCTTGCTTCCATCTTGCTTGAGTGTAATCATCCAACCATTTGATCTTGTTTCTACTCCATAAAATCTCTCCATTTGGTACTAGAAAGTGATTTGGTGAAGTGTTTAAGGAAGCTAAGGTGTCCAACAACTCTCCCTCTCTTGTTTACTAGGTGAGTGGTGATTGAACTTCCTCCTACACTTAATGAAGCTTAAGTTGTGCTTAATGGTAGCTAAAGTGATGAATTTGTGGTTTATTTCTTGGTTTGAGATGAATTGGTGAAGTTTTCAATTTATTGATGAATTTTCTGGTTTAATTGTGATCATGATTGATATAGGCAACCCTAGGGGAAGACCCTTCTAGAACCTCCCAACCTTGTAATTATCAGAGTTGGATCTTTTCTCCCAACAGAAATTGAACTCGATTGTTCTCATGAACTCAAGACCTCTGACACACAAAGGTAATCAGCAACCTTAAGCAAATAAGGATGGATGAAGCGACACCACGATTAGGGAACAAGCTAATCGATAAAGTCTGATTTGAATCCTAAGCCATAACTCAAGAATTCAAGAGTAAGTTCGATTAAGAACTTGAAGGAAAATTCCTCACGATTTCTGGTTGTAATAATCTGTCCTTTACTCTTACAAGAGGTGCCTTTTTATAGGCTAAAACTAGGGTAAAATTCGGCCCACATAAACCTGGAAGAAATTCGGTCCGCACAAAGAGCTTAAAGAGCCAGCTCTTTAAGGCTTTCCGATAAGGCCCAATAAGTAATAAAATACTAAACGCCTAACAACTACTAAACTAGACAGTCTTGAAACAACTACCAACTAAGCTAACAAGTATGAGATCATTCCTTCGCTTCAAACGTACAAGTGAACAAAGTAACTTCATGGTCTATCGAATCTTCAAACCTAGCTTGCTCCTTGCTTGTATGGTGAATGATCAAGGCTCGTAAAGCTTCCTTCACCTTCTTGGTTCTTGATCTTGTCATCGGACCACCAATGTTGATCAAAGGGTCCTTGACCCAAGGTTGGAGTTGTTGTGCGCCCGTATCCGCATCATTCCCTCCCTCGTCGAAAGGATTCGTCCCCGAATCTTCAAAGTCTGTATCAAAGTCAAAAAGGGATAGGTCAGACACATTAAAAGATGCGCTTATGCCATACTCACTTGGAAGTTCCAATTTGTAGGCATTGTCGTTGATCCTCTCTAGTACACGAAAAGGTCCATCTCCTCTTGGATGTAACTTGGTCCGTCGAGATGCAGGAAACCTTTCCTTCCGCATGTGCACCCAGACCCAATCACCGGGTTCGAATACAACATGTTTTCTACCCTTATTCGCATGTTGTGCATATTGCGCATTTTTCTTCTCAATTTGAGCTCGAACTTTCTCATGCAAGGTCCGAACAACCTCTGCCTTTTTGACACCATCTGCGCTTAAACACTCATCAACAGGAATAGGTGATAAATCGAGAGGGGTTAGCGGCTGAAACCCATAAACAATTTCAAAAGGAGAATGATTAGTAGTAGAATGAGTGGTTCGGTTATATGCAAACTCAGCGATAGGCAAACATTCTTCCCACTTCTTCAAGTTCTTTTGAACAATGGCTCGAAGTAAAGCACCAAGGGTTCGATTGGTTACCTCAGTCTGACCATCCGTTTGGGGATGTGTGACGCCCCGAAAAAAAATGAGTTTGAGAACCCGGAAATTTTCTAATTTTCTAGGGTTTATTTTATTTACTTGCCCGCTTTTCTACATTTTCTTGATTAGAAAAATTCCCCAGATCAAGTTTATGAGCAAATATAGTTTTCAAATGATTTTTCTAGTATCGGTTAGTTTTTGAGAAATTAAAAGCGTATTTTGGACGTGGGACCCGCAAGTGCGGTAAATGCATTATATTTTTAACCACTTGTTGGAATTTTGTATTAAGTGATATTATTTTACAAAGTGTTAAGATATTTTTATTGGAGAGACAAAAGGATAGAGTTGCATTAATGGAGTGACATGTGTCACACAACCATTGGTTGGACTTTGTTGGCAACGATTCACACTTTTGACTTTTGACCAAATTGAGTAAATATCTTGAAAAATTGCTCAAAAATCACCATTTTCTTCTCCTTCATGGCCGATTCTTCCTTGAGCAAAGAAGAAAGAAATTCTTCAACTTTCTAGTTTCCATTTCACTCAATCTTCCACAACTAATCACCTAGAATAGATTCTACTCCATAAAAACCTTTCTTCTAGTGCTAGTAAGTAGTTTGGTGGAGTTTGTTTGAAGAGCTAAGGTGTCCAACATCTCTCTCTTTCTTAATTTCTTGGTAAGTGATGCTTGAACACCCTACTACACCTAATGATGTTTATGTTATGCTTAGAAGTAGCTTGAGTGATGGTATATGTGATTGATTTCTTGGTTTGAAGTGATTTGGTTGAGTTTTTTATTTTTTGAGGAATTTTCTGGTTTCATATGATCTTGATGGTGTGGTTGTTTTTGATGGTTGGTAATAAGGGGCTTTGACTCTAGTGGGTGTGAATTGTTGATAAATGCAATCAATTTTGGGTTTGGAATGAAATGTGAAAAGTTAGGGTTCATGAACCCCTAATCTGTCCGAAATTTTAGGTCATATATAGAGGCCGAATTGGACTTTGCTCAAAACATGAAAGTTGTAGGCATTGATGAGTATGAAGTTCCTACAAAATTTCAGATCATTTGGAGTAGTGTAGAGTGAGTTATGTCATTTTTACTGTTGCTGTTCTGGGTGATCAGAATGTGCGAACTGTGATTGTAATCATCTGTTTTGACTGGAATTGGTTTGGATTTTGTTGTTGGTATCTTCTGATGAAATGTAGCTTGATATCTTAGCTATCATATGCCTTTGGAATCAATGCATTTGGACCTGTATAGACTGAATTGGACTGATTACAGTTTTGTGTGATTTGGGAACCTGCAATTACGATTCTGGTTTGGTATTTGGCATTTTTTGAACTAGTTGTGCTAGGATTTGGACTGAGTGGCCTTCTACATTGTTGTAGCCCTATCTCTTAGGTTCGAAATGGTGGATTTTACACCTTCATCCGACAATCGTAGCGCCTTTGGTGCCATTACCGCAAAAGGACGTCAAAACTGTTTTCTGGTTTTGAGCAATTGTGGTTAATTGCTATGTGATTGGGTTTGATTGTAGGTTGGAAAATAAAGGAATTAAGGGGAAATGCTGTCCGATTTTAATAGCGTTGGTTACCTTAAGTTTCAAGTGAAAGGCTTGGACTTGAATGATGGAATTGGCTATATTGAACAAGGATTATGAGCCGTGGAGGTGAGTGACCTTAAACTACTTGCAACGTTACTTTAAAATGTTTCTTGCATCGTTTCTTTGATTGCATATCCTGTGTGCCGGCATATAAGTTCTTGACATGTTTTGGCTCAAATGAGTATTTGGAATTCGTGTGCTAGACTCCGACGTTTCCTCCACCGTTAAATGTTCCCGTAGAGCACCAATGGGCTCAATGTTCAATGTTCAATGTTAATGTTCAATGCTAAATGATTGTTTGGAGCGTTGGACGTCTAAGTACCATGATTTCACTGGCTCATGAGAGAAGTGAAAGTGCATTGATTGTTGAAGCATGACATTATTGAAATGAACGATTGTGAAACTGATTTGATAACTGAATTTCTTGGTTACTCGCTGAGCTTCTAGCTCACCCCAAAATATTTTATTCCCCTCCACAGGGCTCAAGGCGAAGGAGTGGCTTGTAGTGTTTATCATGGATTATATCATGTATGGATTGAATTTTGGATTTCCTTTTGTGTAATCGTTCGTATTGGGATTGTATTGAACGTTTAGAATTGCTTGGATGTGTAATCGTCTAGTTTTGGACTTCCTCCTGTATAATAGTTGGTATCAAGGATCAGAGTGGCGCTGCGGAAGCGTGGACGCTTCGCTTTTGATATGTAAATGTTGGAATATTGGATTTATATTTGAGATTGTATTTTGTATTTGTTTGAGGATTGTAGTGAACGACTGAGTCCCGGCGAGAGCTGGGCAGGCGGCCCGCCGAACCCTCTGGTTCGCCTTAGGGGGAGGTGGGGTCGTGACAGGATGACTAGAAGTAGAAAACAACAACTTAGTTCCCAACTTTCCCCAAAGTGATTTTCAGAAATAGCTTAAGAATTTCACATCCCTATCACTTACAATAGTACGCGGTACTCCATGCAATCTAACCACATCCTTGAAGAATAAATCAGCAACATGGCGCGCATCATTTGTTTTCCTACAAGGGATAAAATGAGCCATTTTAGAAAATCTATCCACGACAACAAAGATACTATCCATACCTCTAGAAGATCTTGGTAAACCAAGCACAAAATCCATGGATAAGTCTGTCCAAGGAGCATGAGGTACGGGTAGAGGAGTATACAATCCATGAGGGTTACTCCTTGACTTTGCCTGCTTACACTTTAAACACTTATCACAAATGTTAGCAATGTCACGCCTCATTTTAGGCCAATAAAAATGTTCATGCAAAATGTCAAGAGTTTTATCAATACCGAAATGTCCCATCAACCCTCCACCATGAGCTTCTCTAACAAGTAATTCCCTAAGCGAACAATTGGGAATACATAGGCGATTTTCTTTGAACAAGAAACCTTCATGCCTATAGTACTTTTGAAATGCAGCCTGTTCACAAGCTTGAAACACATTAGAAAAATCGTCATCATGTGTATACATGTTTTTAATGTGCTCAAAACCAAGTAGCTTAGTGCTCATGTTAGTGATCAAAGTATACCTCCTAGACAATGCATCCGCAACGACATTATCTTTCCCATTCTTATACTTAATGATGTACGGAAAGGAATCAATAAATGCAATCCACTTCGCATGTCTTTTATGCAACTTTCCCTGACCCTTAAGGAATTTAATTGATTCATGATCAGTATGTATCACAAATTCCTTAGGCATAAGATAATGCTGCCACACTTCAAGAGCACGCACAACAGCATACAATTCTTTATCATAAGTAGGGTAATTAAGAGCTCCCCCACTCAACTTTTCACTGAAATATGCCAAGGGTCTATGATTTTGATGTAAGACAGCCTCTATGCCGATCCCACTAGCATCACATTCAACTTCAAACGTCACATCAAAATTAGGCAAAGCAAGAATAGGTGCTGAAGTTAACAAATCCTTAAGCTTATTAAATGACTCTTCTTGCTCTTTTCCCCATTGAAACCCCACATTCTTTTTAATTGTCTCATTCAAAGGTGCTGCAATAGTACTAAAGTCTTTAACAAATCTCCTATAGAAACTTGCAAGACCATGAAAAGACCTTACTTGAGACACAGTGGTTGGAGTCGGCCACTCTAAGATGGCTTTTACCTTGGCGGGATCAACACGTATGCCATTTGCACCAACAATATATCCAAGGAAATTAACTTCAGGAGTGCAGAAGACACATTTTTCCATGTTAGCAAACAACCTATTTTCACGCAAGGCACTTAAAACAAGTCGCAAATGCTCAACATGTTCATCTAAAGACTTGCTAAAGATCAATATATCATCAAAATAAACAACAACAAACTTCCCAAGAAAATGCCTTAAAACATGGTTCATTAACCTCATGAAAGTACTTGGAGCGTTTGTTAAGCCGAAAGGCATCACAAGCCACTCATAAAGACCATATTTTGTTTTGAAAGCAGTTTTCCATTCGTCTCCTTCCTTTATCCTTATTTGATGATGACCAGATCTTAAGTCAATTTTAGTGAAAATGATTGCCCCATGCAATTCTTCGAACATATCATCTAACCTAGGAATAGGATGACGATACTTAACAGTAATTTTATTAATTGCACGACAATCTGTACACATTCTCCAAGTCCCTTCTTTCTTAGGCACTAAAATGACTGAAACTGCACAAGGACTAAGAGATTCACGTACCTGGTCCTTTTCAAGGAGGGAATCGACTTGCCTTTGGATTTCCTTTGTTTCCTCCGGATTTGCTCTATAGGCTGGTCGATTTGGGAGAATTGCTCCAGGAACAAAGTCGATTTGATGTTCGATACCTCGAATTGGAGGTAATCCTTTTGGTAGTTCCTCCGGAAACACATCCTTGAATTCCTGCAAAAGAGAGTAGATTGCACTAGGAAGAGAATCGGTTATGCCTAGTGTGTAAAAAGAAGAATAATCAGCTTCCCTGTACAGAAGTACTATGAGAAGACTTTGTGCATTCAAAGCCCTACCTACCTCACGCACACTTGCATAGAAGCTCTTTTTGTTCACTTTCAGGCTCTCGGCCTCACTAAGTTTTTTTCCACTCGAATTTTCTTTTTCACTCAACTCGGCCTCTACTTTCTTTTTTTCCTCATCCTCAGGCACATTCGGCTTTTTCTTTGCCTCTCTCAGTTGCCTTTTCTCTCGCTCTTTTCTTAGATGCAATTGTTCCTCATACACTTGTGTAGGTGTCAAGGGTGAAAGAGTGATCTTGAGGTTGTCCATAATGAACTTATACTTATTAGTGAGTCCAATATGATCAGCCTGCCGATCATACTCCCACGGACGCCCTAACAAGACATGACTAGCTTGCATAGGAATTACATCACATAAAACTTGGTCCTTGTATCGACCAATAGAAAAAGCGATTAAAGCTTGTTTGGTCACCTTGACTTCCCCCCCATCATTTAACCAAGATAGTCTATAGGGTTTAGGGTGGTAAGTCCATGAAAGGTGCTTTTGCTCGACAAAGTCAGTAGCTACGCAATTAGTACAAGAGCCACTATCAATGATCATGAGACATACCTCATCTCCAATTTTGCATCTCGTATGAAAAATGTTGGTTCGTTGGAGATCATCTTCTTGAGCTTGTGCATTTAGCACTCTCATAGTCACCATAGTTCGAGCCACGGGGTCCTCTTCTATTTCAACCAGGTCAGCATCCTTCCCCTCTTCTTCAAGCGGTGGCATGTCCGCATATTCCTCCTCTCCTTCGCTTTGCCACATTCCCTCTTCATTCATGTACATGATGCTTCGATTAGGGCATTGAGCCATGAGGTGGCCAATTCCCTTGCATTTAAAACATGCCTTTGGCTGGTTGGTAGACGTATTTGGCCTTGGAAGAGTTGGTCGCGGGGTTGGTTTAGAAGGAGTTGCACTCGGATGGAACGGTTGCTCCATTCGCCTGTTTTCCCTTTCTTTATTGCCTTGCCTTGGCCAAGCATTGGATGTTGGCAATTGATCTCTTCTCCAAGGTGTGGAAGAGGATGTAGTGGTTCGGCCACTAGGTGTCTTTATAGGTAAGGCTTGCCTTTCCACCTTCTCTGCATAAGACACCATTTGTTGTAGCTCAAAGTGGTCTTGAAGCTCAACCTTCTTCCGAATTTCAGGATTTAATCCATTAAGAAATCTTGCCATGGTTGCTTCCGAATCCTCTTGTATATTGGCCCTTATCATTGCTACCTCCATTTGTTTGTGGTACTCATCAACTGAACTGGACCCTTGGGTGAGTCGTTGGAGCCGATTGTACAAGTCTGTGGTGTAATGGAAGGGTACAAATCGTTTCCTCATCACTTGCTTCATTTCAGCCCAAGTGTCAATTGGTTGTTCCCTATTTCTCCTCCTTGTGGCACATACTTGCTCCCACCAAATGGATGCATAATCTTCAAATTCAATAGCTGCAAGTTTCACCTTTTTCTCTTCAGAGTAACTGTGGACTTCAAACACTTGCTCAACTCGCCTAACCCAATCCAAGTAAGCTTCTGGATCATTTTTTCCATGAAAGGTAGGCATCTTGGTCTTGATGGAACCAAGATTGTCATCGGTTCTTCTAGGTCGGTCTCGACCTTCCCTCACTTCCCTGTGGCTTTTCCTTGATCGGAATGAGGTGTTAGAATGATACCCCTCATCATCCGCATCATGCTCAACACTCTGAGCACTTGAAGCCCTATTGGGAATATCTCCAGTACCTCGCATCTCAATGGCAGCCACCCTGTCGGATAGTTGTGATTCAAGCTTGTTTTTGGAGAGTTTGGAGCACCAATTTGAGTGACACGTCGGTCTCAGACGGCTCGGCCATGTTCCCCTCTTGAGACATATTGTCAAACCTGCAAAACAAATGTATCCTAGTCTACCTTGCAAAGCACTCGTGTATCACTCAAGAAAACACACTCACTCTCAATTTTCCTTCTCGAAGTTCTTAAAACAACTCAACTCTCAAAAATTCCAGAATTAATTACCCTATAAGCAAGTAACAAGACACAAAGCAGAATTTTGCAAATCTTAGAAAAACTCTACCCGAAGCTGGAACTTTTTTTTTTTTTTTTGAGCTGTTGTTTTGCTGAGTTTCTGGTCAGTACGTTGGAAGGTAAATGGTGTTTCTGGAGTGCTCAAATAATGTATGAATCAGTCCTCAAATTTCAGTCAAATCGGATTGCAAAACTAGCTCAACCGATTTTAGAAACTCAAGAACTCCCAAGGCGGTTTGGGGCTAAGGTGTTTGGTTTGGTTTTGAAAACAGAATCTGGTGTGTTTGGGGCTGGTGAGGTCGTTTGGGGTCTTTGGAATTCAATCAAGATTGGAACTCAAGAGTTGGAAACCAATCAAGATTAGGAAACTCAAGTTTTGGGAAATCAACCAAGATTTGGAGATTAACCAAGATTTGGGAACCCACCAAGAATTGGAAACTCACGATTTTTTTGGAAACTTGATTTCCTTTGTATGAGAGCCAATTCCTTCTCTTCTTCCTTTTTTTTTTCTTTTTTTTTCGGCTCTTCAAGGAACACAAATTCAGATCACACCAACAAGTTCAAGAAAACGGATGAAAGGTTATGCCAATTCCAAGAAATCCCTAGTTCTTGGTTTATTGTTCAAGAATTTTCAAAACAAGACTTGGTGGTCCAAGAACTTCAAGAATTTGTTCAAGAAACACAAGAACTTCCCCAAATTGCGTTGTGGTATTTAGGGTTTGCAAGAACAACAACCAATTCTCAAGAAATAGGCAAAACAGAATTTCAGCAATACTCAAAAGAAAATTCCAGCAATACTCTAGCAACTTGAACACTAAAACAATATAAGGTACGTGACTCTTTTTTTTTTCTTTTTTTGTCTTTAAACCCTAACAACCCAAACACAAATATAACAAACCCAAGAACTTGGACAGAAAACACAAAAAGACAACACCCAAACAGTTTTTTTTTTGACTCGGATGAACAGTAACGTGAACAGTACGCTACAGTATGATGAACAGTATTTCGGAATAGTAACGATGAACAGTAATCGCTACAGTTTTTTTTTTTTGACAAAAAGACAACTAACAAGATATGAACAACTTCAATTAAAAGAGAATTAACCTGATGCTCTGATTACCAACTGATATAGGCAACCCTAGGGGAAGACCCTCCTAGAACCTCCCAACCTTGTAATTATCAGAGTTGGATCTTTTCTCCCAACAGAAATTGAACTCAATTGTTCTCATGAACTCAAGACCTCTGACACACAAAGGTAATCAGCAACCTTAAGCAAATAAGGATGGATGAAGTGACACCACGATTAGGGAACAAGCTAATCGATAAAGTCTGATTTGAATCCTAAGCCATAACTCAAGAATTCAAGAGTAAGTTCGATTAAGAACTTGAAGGAAAATTCCTCACGATTTCTGGTTGTAATAATCTGTCCTTTACTCTTACAAGAGGTGCCTTTTTATAGGCTAAAACTAGGGCAAAATTCGGCCCACATAAACCTGGAAGAAATTCGGTCCGCACAAAGAGCTCCGCACAAAGAGCTTAAAGAGCCAGCTCTTTAAGGCTTTCCGATAAGGCCCAATAAGTAATAAAATACTAAACGCCTAACAACTACTAAACTAGACAGTCTTGAAACAACTACCAACTAAGCTAACAAGTATGAGATCATTCCTTCGCTTCAAACGTACAAGTGAACAAAGTAACTTCATGGTCTATCGAATCTTCAAACCTAGCTTGCTCCTTGCTTGTATGGTGAATGATCAAGGTTCGTAAAGCTTCCTTCACCTTCTTGGTTCTTGATCTTGTCATCGGACCACCAATGTTGATCAAAGGGTCCTTGACCCAAGGTTGGAGTTGTTGTGCGCCCGTATCCGCATCAATGATGTTGTGGTTATCTATGATGGTTGGAATTGATGGCTAATGACTATAGTAGGTGTACATGATTGGTAATTGTAACCAATTTTGGGTTTGGAAGGAATTTGAGAAAGTTAGGGTTTTATATCCCCAATTCTGTCCGGTTTTGTATCTCATGGTTATGGGTCGAATTGGCCTTGGCTCAAAACATGAAAGTTGTAGGTATTGATGTTTGAAGGGTGCCTGTAAAATTTCAGGTCAATTGGAGTAGTGTAGAATGAGATAACCCGAAATTACTATTGCTGTTCTGGGTTCATCAGGATGTTAGAACTGCGTCTGAAATGGGTTGTTTTGACTGGAATTGTTTTGGATTTGGGTGTTGAGGTCTTCTGATGAAATGTAGCTTGATGTCCTAGATACCATATGCCTTTGAAATTTCTGCATTTGGACCTGTTTAGACTGAGTTGTACTGATTACAGCATAGTGTAATTTGTAAACCTGCAATTACGGTTCTGGTTTGTTATTTGGCATATTGGACTTAGTTGTGCTGGGATTTGGACTGAGTGACCTTCTACATTGTTGTAGCCCTGGTTCTTAGCTTCGAAATGGTGGGTCTTACACCCTAATCCGATAATCGTATTGCAATTTGTGCCATTACCGCAAAATAAGGACAAAACTGTTTTTTTTGTTAGGGCCACATTAGTTGCATTTTCGCAATTTCTGGTTGCCTATGATGCTTATACATGCTTATGAAACCCTATTGGGGTTGTGATTGGCATTGCTTTATGACTCGTTATCGAGTCTCATTGCATTTGTTTACGTGTTTTAGGACGTGACGAGGGTTCACGACGACCTTTTAACGACGGTGCATGAAACATCACCTACTTGAGTAGTGAGTATACTACTCACTTGAATGTTACAATGTGGCTTTGCTATATGTGATTTTGATGCCTTGAAGGCTTATTTGGCTATTGGAATTGATTGAGGTGAGGGTGTACTTGACCGCCCTCACCCCTTGTGATACCGTTAATGACTGTTTACCGCTTCACTGATATACTGCACTTGCTATATGAGATATTGAATTCACTTCATGAAAAACTGAATTGGTGTCGTTTGGACGAGTATCCAACGGCCTTACTGTACTACTGAGCTCAACCCCGTTGGTAGTCAATTGAATCGAGCCGGCGGGGGCTTGGTCGTGAAAATTGACATGCCACGGGGACTGTACTGGGGAATCTTATAGTAATGAGACTCTTGATTCCGGTAAACTCGAGTATTACCAAAAGCTACTGATTGGAGTGCGGGCCCGGTTGGGGTATGTTTGGTGGAAGGGATGGGAGTGAAGTGGGTTCTACGGTTGGTACTCATAAACGTTGACGGAGAGTCAATCAGATTGGATCAAGAATATAAGCGTGGAAATGGGCTCTTGAGAGCCGTCCGTATCCTTTTACCGACTTGTTTTATTCTTTAATTGTGTACTTGAAATGAAGGGTTATGCTATATGCTCTTTGTTGCTTATGTGGTAGTAACTCACTGGGCTTAAGCTCATTCCGTTCCATTTGTTTTCCTTACAGGAAATGACCACTTTTGGATAAGGTTGTGTTAGTTGGTTGTCAAGTTGAGCTCATGTAAATGTCTTTTGAATAGCTCTTTGAATGAAACCCTAATGTGTATTGGGTTCAATTTCTTTTGATTGGCAAACCGAACATGTATATCCATGATGAATCGTTTTGATATGCCGCTTTGGCTTTTGGCTTGTAAATGTTACATCTCAATGTATATATGTTTGGTTGACATTTGGTTGGATTTCGGATTAACTCGTATTTCAAACAGCAAAAGAAAAATTTGGCTACTCTCGGCCTAGTATCCGGATTCTGACGTGGCCGGTACTGTTCATCATCGGCTTTGATTTTCATTTTTTTTTATTTTGTGATTTTGACTTGTTTGCGCGCGTTGGTATGTTCCGGAACGTATTAGATCGACGTCAACTGATCCGTTAGTCCTGGCGAGAGCTGGGCAGGCAGTCCGCTAACCCCTTTGGTTCGCCTTGGGGGAAAGTGGGGCTGTTACATGTATTGTCTATCTTTTTGTCTCTCTATTTGTCTCCAATCACTAACATATCTAATGCCCCTCTAATTAACTCTTAACACCTCTTATCACATAATCTATTGTACAAGAAACTCCTTCTAATCCACCAAATTTATTGCACACACCTCATAAGTCGGTCACACTTATGTAATGCACTATGAAACTTAATATGCACCAAATTAAACATGCAGCAAGTTAAATAATACAATAAGAGAAAAATCATGACTCAACCATAAAAACAACCAAGAATTTAAGGCAAGTAAGTTCAAATAAGAGCTATAAAGACAAGCAAAATTTCGTGGTCTTACACTCTCTCTCCCTAAATGAATTTCGTCCTCGAAATTTTAACCTTAACTGGCAAAAACTCGATTCTATAGGGTTTTCTCCGATTTCCAAGTAGTTTCACTTTACTCATGGTGCTTTCACAAACTTGCCTAGTGGAAAATCTTACTGACGCAATAGCTAAACTAACATACCAAGGAAGGTCATTGAAGGTGTCAAAAGGTGCAAAATGTTATAAATTTAGAACTCGATATCGTAACTATGAAACTTAACTGTTCTTGCAAGATCTTGAAATCATACTCTATACATTGAAAAAGAATCCATAATATACATTTCCACTCATGTCTACAATTAAATTACTAGCCATGTATCACCCTCTCTAATTAAAATTCCTTCCTTACTAATCACAAATGAAGAATCCTCGCTTAAAATCGAGACTAAATTGCAGCAATTAACTCATGGATAGGGATTTGATGTCAACTGAACACAGACATTTAATATTACTAATGCAAACATCAAACTTCAAGTTCAAGGTTTATAACTGGAATCCAACTTACTACATAAAACTTTTGCTACATATAATCCAACAGATACAATTCTTCCAGATAAAACATCATGAAGGGCTAACTTCGACTAGGGTAGCAGATTCCCCATAACTTAATTCATTTATTTTGGGCGGTCTCTCACTTGATGTCCGAGTTTACCACATCTAAAACCTGCACTAGTTTTCAACTCACACATTCCAGTATGAGGTGTGCCACAGTGTCCACTCTTAACAGCTGCAAAATGTTCTTGTTCTTTCTTTCCTTCCTCAATTCTTCATAGCAAGTTCATCTTTACTAAGCTCTTTGCGTTTCCTTTCGATATCACTTGGTTCCATCATCCTTCCAATGTTCACCCACTTTCATCTAGACCTATCTCTCCTCCTAAAGAATTTCTATATCCTCAGATATACCTTCCCAATGTGTCATATCACCAATTCACTTAATCTCATATGACAGTTTGCCAAACAAATTAAAGTATCCAATAAGTAACTAATCACACAACCATATACATTGTAAATTCATTCGATTCCAAGCCATCCATAAACAACTAATCTTTATTTCTCAAAATAGCTAAACGAGAAATCTAACGCAAGTAGGTATCTTGAGATACTATGACATGTATTCCTGTTCTTGGTACAGTATGAAATGGTTACCCTTCTCGCATAGAAATTACTCCCATCCGCTTGATTTAAAAGGACCACATCCAATTTACCCTCATTGTCAAAAGTCATGCCCAAAAGATACTTAGATACTATGGCCACTTACCCTCATAGTGTCTTCCTCTATGACCCTTTTCCTTAAGAAGAGTATCAAAATTCTCAATTTTGGAAGGATAGGATTCAAATCCCGGTCCATACTATTACATCAAGAACCAAACTACGGGTATCTAATATCACAGGAAGCGTAGAAAGGCATATGTAGTTGCAATTAAACCAACCCAAAATAAACACCTAACAAGTCCGCACAGTCATAGGAGAAGAGATATAGGTCTACAATGCTAATTTCTCAAATACACACAACAATCTAGTCATCATCTATAAAAATCGTAGCCAACCAGTTAATAGACTAGTCTAGGACGGCACTCCTCGCTCCAATCCCCTCGATCGGTTCAATCTCAAGTCGAATAGTAGAATCCTTCGCGTCTTGACCTTTGCCATTAAAGCTTACCACAATTTCACTCATGATATCGACTCATCATAAAGGTATCAACTCTTTGGTACTCAGGTACAAGAATCTGAAAATAGGATAATTCACCACTCGAGCTGGCCCATCCCAAGAGGAAATCTGTGACAGCCCCACCTTCCCCTAAGGCGAACCAAAGAGGTTAGCGGACTGCCTGCCCAGCTCTCGCCAGGACTAACGGTGCAGAATAGAGCGATCTTTCACGTTCCGGAACTTATAACGCGCGCAAATAAGGCAAAAGGGCAAAATAACCCAAAATAAAAGAAACAAAATCCGGAGTCGGCCATGAATAGTAACCGACTCGTCCGAACCCAACCAAACATCGAATTACATAAACCACATAACATTTAGCCTTTACAAACCAAAAATGACATTTAAAAGTGATACAGAAGTCGCTACATATATGGTTTGCCAAAACAAAAGTGAAAACGGCCCTAATGATACATTTAGGGTCCCATTTTATATACAATACAAAAGAGTCATTCATCTAGTTCATTCGACAACCATTTATCAAAATTCATTCCAAAAGAGTCATATTCCTTTTATACATCAAGTTTATAAAAGGCCGGATTCAGTCCAGTGACTTTTCGTTCAAAATTTAACTTTTGCCGTTTGAAATCCAAATCGATTCAAAGTTCATCCAAACATCAACCAAGCATATATACATTGAAATTCAACTTTTACAACCATAGTGTCATGCCAAAAACCATCTATCATGAATATACATACTCGGTTTGCCAATCAAAGAAAATGAACCCAATAGGGTTTCATTCGACCAGCTAAACAAATGCCATTTACACTAGCTCAACTTGGCAATTGACTATCCAAATCAGTCCCAAAAGTAATTATATCCCTGTAAGGAAAACAAATGGAACGGGATGAGCTAAAGCCCAGTGAGTTACTACCACATAAGCAACTAAGAGCATATAGCATAACCTTTCATTTCAAGTACACAATTAAGGAATGAAACACATCGATAAAAGGATACGGACGGCTCTCAAGAGCCCATTTCCACGCTTCCATTCTTGATCCAACCTCATTGACCCTCCGTCAATGTTGAAGAGTAACCAACCGTAGACTCCTCTTCTCTCCCATTCCTTCCACCAAACATCCCCCTACCGGGCCCGCACTCCAAACACTTGCACTGTGGTATTACTCGAGTATACCGGAATCAAGAGTCTCTCGTACTACAAGATTCCTTATAACTTTACCCAAGGCTCATTAATTGTCACGACCAAACCCTTGTCGGCTCGATTCAATCAACTACCAATGGGGTTGAGCTCAATGATAACATTTGTAGTCGTTGGATACTTGTCCAATCGATATCAAGTCATGTATTTCATTTCATATATCAGTTCATATAACTTTCCAATAACTTTCCAATAACTTTTCAATAACATGTGAAACAATAAGTGAGAGTGATAAAGTACACTCTTACATCAATCCATTAACATACAACATCTCAAGTTCCAATATCAAAGCCATATAATAGCACACAAGTGAGTAGTACACTCACCAATCAATTAAGTGCTATTTCATGCACTTCCGTCAGGAGAATGTCGTGAGCTATCGTCACGCCCTAGAACATGTAAACAAATACCATAAGACTCGATAACGAGTCATAAAGTCAAACCAATTATCGCCCAATAGGGTTTCATGCATGGAAATTCAAGGGTTAAATACTTAACCTTTACTCAAGTCGAGAATATAGTTTTCTAAATCGCGAGTAAAAATTCGGGCAGCATGCCCTTTATGTTTACCAAATTTTCCAGCCATAAGGCTTCATTATTTTTCTTCAATCACAACCCAACAACACGCATATAAGCATTTCATGTCAAGAGCCGTTCCATAGCTCACAATATCATAAAACAAGAAACCATACCGAGCCATAAACAACACCAATTCACAACCCCAATAGGGTTTTATAAACATATACAAGCATGAAAGCAAACCAGAAATTAAGAAAGGCTTTAATGTTGGCCTTGATAAGAAAACCGGTTTTGACGTCATAATGCGGTAATGGCACAACTCTCACTACAATTATCGGTTAGGGGTGTAAGACCCACCGTTTCGAAGCTATGGGACAGGGCTACAACAATGTAGAAGGTCACTCAATCCAGTTCCTGACCCAACTAGGTCAAAAATGCCAAACACTAAACCAGAATCACCAAAACAGGTTTGCAAAACACAGAAAACTGTAATCGGTATATCTCAGTCCATACAAGTCCAAATGCCGAAATTCCAAAGGCATAAGTTATTTAAGACATCCAGATACATTTCATCAGAAGACACCAACTGCAAAATCCAAACCAATTCCAGTCAAAACAGGCAATTACTATCGCAGTTCGGACCTTCTGTGCACCAAAAACAGCAACAGAAAAAACGGCATAACTCACTCTACACTTGGCCAATTTCCCTGAAATTTTGTAGGCACACTAAACTCATCAATACCTACAACTTTCATGTTTTGAGGAAAGTCCAATTCGGCCTCTAGCTATGACCTAAAATTTCGGACAGAATAGGGGTTCAAGAACCCTAACTTTTCACATTTCATTCCAAATCCAAAATTGATTGCATTTAACAACAATTCACACCTACTAGAGCCAAAGCCCCTTATTACCAACCATCATACTAGTCCAAAACATCAAAATCATATGAAACCAGAAAATTCATCATAAAATGGAAAACTTCACCAAATCAAGCCAAACCAAGAAATAAATCATATAATCCAACACTCAAGCCACTTCTAAGCATAATATAACCATCATTAGGTGTAGTAGGGTGTTCAAGCATCACTTACCAAGGAATTAAGAGAGATAGAGAGGTTGGCCACCTTAGAGCTTCAAAACAACTTCACCAAGCAACTTACTATCACTAGAAGATAAGGTTTTATGGAGTAGAATCTAGTCTAAGCCTTTGTTCATGGAAGATTGAAGCTTATGGAAGCTTGAAAGTTAGGAAATTGTCTTCTTCTTTGAGAGAGAGAGAGCCGGCCATCAAGGGTGCAAAAATGGTGAATTTTGTGCAATTTTTTGAGATATTTAACCTTTGGTCAAAAAAGTCAAAATTGTGAATAGTAATTCTTAAAAGGCATCAAATGAGAAGGTGACACTTGTTACCTCCTTAAATGCATTCCTATCTTTCTTTTCTCTCTCACATCAATCACTTCACACTCTCTACTAATCTCTTAACACCCGATAAATTTTACACAGTATCCGAAACTTAACCTTATTGGCCGAATTTTTCCAAACTTTTCGCACTAGCGGGTCCCACGTCCAATATATATTCTTAATTTTCTAAAAACTCTCCAATACTAGAAAAATCATCTAAAACTATAATTACTCATAAAATCCACTAAGAAAATATTTCTAAGCCAGAAAATGCAGAAAACATGCAATTAAGGGGAAATAAACCCTAGGAAAATAATTAGGGTTTTACGGGTTCTCACACTCTCCCCCCCTTAAAAGAATTTCGTCCTCGAAATTTTCCTTCAAATTTAAAGTAACCAATGGCCTGTACCTTCTCCGTCTTCAGAGTCAGAAGAAACGAGGTTCTTCGTTCCAGTCCCTTCTCCACTTGACGGTGCAGGGTCGGTCTGGGTTGGTTGTTGAGTTCTTTTCTTTTTCCGCACTTTAATCGGGCAATATGCAATTCGATGCTTGATGCTCCCACAGCGCAGACATCTCCTCCCCTTTCTCCAACAATCATTCTCAGTGTGATTGGCCTTTCCGCAATAGTCACAAGTCAAGTGGACAGTCATCTTTTTGCTTACCGCCCCCATTATCCATGGCGGCCCGAATAACTGGTTCACTTTCTGTACTTTAGAAGGTGTTATTGCTTCGCTAGGTTCCTTACTCACGCTACCCACTGCACCCCTTTTCCGTATTTGGGAAACTTTCACTTGCACCTTTGCATTCTTGATGCATTGAGCCTTTTCCAGGGCCTCCTCGGAAATCCCTTCATATTTCCTTTTTAGCTCTAAGTTTTTGTGCAGGAGCTCAATTTTCTCTGTATACTCGTGCTTCCAGCGCCCTTCCCAGTATGCGACTATGTTCTTTTGGACTTCTATTTCGTCTCGAAGACCCCCGATTTCATTATACATCTCAACCCTACGTGCCATTTTACAGAGTTGCTGGACCTCAGATGGTAGCCTGTCGGCAAAACAATGGGTCATAAGAAAGTCTTGATTACAAGTAGCACTCTTGGTCCATGTTCGGTTCAGGTGTTGTTTCCTCCCTTTCTTCTCTTTGACTCTTGGTCTCGTTTTGTGTCACTGCTATGACCATGTCCGCGGGTTTTTTTTTTTTTCCAAAAGGGTACTTCCATGCATGAATGCAATAAATTGACTAACATAACAAAATCTATCATACCAATAACATATCGCATATAACACGTTATATTAAAAGACGGATAAGCAGGTAAGCAAATATAGACTTAGTCATATACAGTCGAAAAGTCATCCCAGTACCAGCCCGTCTGGTCTCTCACGTCACTTACTATCCAAACTAGATGTCCATTGATCTCTTGTGCTCATTTTAGTCAGACAAAGCCTGTTCACGTTTCCAAAATACAAGGCTTGTTTCCAAAACACAGGTAGCTTACATCACCTCAATTCTGGGGTACTCGGGCACGAGAATCCGAAATAAGATAGTTCACATCTCGAGCTGGCCAGTCCCAAGAGTAAACCATCTACAAATCAAAATTCCTGTCCGACATACTGATCTAGGGTCCTTATATACCATGAGAAAGATTAAAGACCTCTAACACTTCAAGGTTCATAGCTTATGCTCAAACGAGCACTTAAACATATTCATGAAATTAGGACCACAACACCACTTGGCCCAGTCTCACTTCGCGCAGAGACCACGCGACGTGCTCTGATACCACCTGTGACAGCCCCACCTTCCCCTAAGGCGAACCAAAGAGGTTAGCGGACTGCCTGCCCAGCTCTCGCCAGGACTAACGGTGCAGAATAGAGCGATCTTTCACGTTCCGGAACTTATAACGCGCGCAAATAAGGCAAAAGGGCAAAATAACCCAAAATAAAAGAAACAAAATCCGGAGTCGGCCATGAATAGTAACCGACTCGTCCGAACCCAACCAAACATCGAATTACATAAACCACATAACATTTAGCCTTTACAAACCAAAAATGACATTTAAAAGTGATACAGAAGTCGCTACATATATGGTTTGCCAAAACAAAAGTGAAAACGGCCCTAATGATACATTTAGGGTCCCATTTTATATACAATACAAAAGAGTCATTCATCTAGTTCATTCGACAACCATTTATCAAAATTCATTCCAAAAGAGTCATATTCCTTTTATACATCAAGTTTATAAAAGGCCGGATTCAGTCCAGTGACTTTTCGTTCAAAATTTAACTTTTGCCGTTTGAAATCCAAATCGATTCAAAGTTCATCCAAACATCAACCAAGCATATATACATTGAAATTCAACTTTTACAACCATAGTGTCATGCCAAAAACCATCTATCATGAATATACATACTCGGTTTGCCAATCAAAGAAAATGAACAATAGGGTTTCATTCGACCAGCTAAACAAATGCCATTTACACTAGCTCAACTTGGCAATTGACTATCCAAATCAGTCCCAAAAGTAATTATATCCCTGTAAGGAACGCAACCAGAACGCAACAAATGAGTTTACACTAGCTCAACTTGGCAATTGACTATCCAAATCAGTCCCAAAAGTAATTATATCCCTGTAAGGAAAACAACATGGGAACGGGATGAGCTAAAGCCCAGTGAGTTACTACCACATAAGCAAACTAAGGAGCATTATAGCATAAACCTTTCATTTCAAGTACACAATTAAGGAAATGAAACACATCGATGAAAAGGATACGGACGGCTCTCAAGAGTCCCAATTTCCACCTTCCCAGTCTTGATCCAACCTCATTGACCTCCGTCAATGTTGAAGAGTTAACCAACCGTAGGACTTCCTCTTTCGCTCCCATCCTTCACCAAAACATCCCCCTTACCGGGCCCGCACTCCAACCACTTGCAACTGTGTATTACTCGAGTTGTATACCGGAATCAAGAGTCTCTTCATACTACAAGATTCCCTTATAACTTTTACCCAAGGCTCCATTAATTGTCACGACAAACCCTTGTCGGCTCAGATTCAATGCAAACTCACCAATGGGGTTGAGCTCAATGATAACATTTGTAGTCGTGGTACTTGTCCAATCAGATAATCAAGTCATTATTTTCATTTCATATATCAGTTCATATAACTTTTCCAAAACTTTCCAATAACTTTTTCAATAACATGTGAAACAATAAGTGAGAGTATAACAGTACCACTCTCACATCAATCCTATTAACATACAACATCTTCAAAGT
>NW_020862876.1:0-93172 GCF_003713205.1 Coffea eugenioides | reverse complement strand
TATTAATAGTGGTTTAGTGCTTAAATTAGTTGAATAATGCTATGTTGTTGGTAGAAACTCAAAGGAGGTGCAATGGGAAAAAGTGACCATTTTACCCCTGCCATGTTCGTGCACTTTTGTGCAAATTTTTGAGGTTCTAATGACTTAATTATGATGTATACATGTTATATGGATGGTGTAGAAAGTTTCATTGAAAAATAACATGATTTGTTTGGTCACATGTAGTGATTTCTAAGGTTTAGCAAAACTGGAAAATTTTCCCGGATTGCCCAGGCAGTCTTTTTTGTTTCGGCCATAACTTGTTGCTCCGATGTTGAAATCAAGTGCCGTTTGTGGCACTGGAAACTAGACATTCCCAGATTTCAAACGGTATAAAATACATGACTTTATTCCACCTGAGTGAACCACACCATCCGTTTGAACTTGGCTGTTCGGTTTCGTTAGTTCACTGAAGCTCTGTTTTGAGAAGCAAGTTGATGCTCAAATGTTGGCTAGTTGTGGACAGATTTTGAAAATAGTTTCTTTTGAAAAATTGTAGCTTTATCAATGTGTTTTCCAACGCCACCAACCACGTTCAATTCCAAGCTGAATTGACTGAGTTGTGGCCAAAGTTTGAAACTGACTCAGTGGTGGAATTCTTCATTTTGGACTGATTCTTAACTAATCTTGGTTTGGGACTTGTATTCAACATTTTTGGTGTAAATCACCTACCAAATATGTCTTGAATCCTTACTAGATTGCTCATCATAAATGGGACATGTTTTAGGCGTTTTCCTTGGTCAAAAGTTTCCAAAAGGAAACTTTCACACCTAAGGCAGCTTTGCCTAGAGATTTTGGAAACTTGAGTGATTTCGTTAAGTGGCTTCCCATGATTATTTATCTATGAAATTTGGTAGAAGAATAGCCCTTATATGGTAGTATAATCATACCAAAGTTGGTGCTATTCCGAGTCCGTTTCGCTGTTCAACTAATTTTCCAAGGTTCATGATTTGAGTTTGGAAAACCCTTGTTTAACAAGGGAATTTTGGAAAATTTGAACCACCATATCTTGGTGCTCAAAACTTCAATCCTCGTCCTGCTTGTTTTGTTTTAAACTTGGATTGTAACTCTAGAAGAGTACCAAATTTCAAAGGCTAGTTCAAATTGAGTGAATTTAGCCAAATTTTCAAAGTTGGCCAAAAACCAACCTAAATCTGTTTTGATAACTCAGGTTATCAACTTTGAGTCAATTTTTGAATATCGTCCACTTGGATTCATGGAAAGGTATTTTCTTGGAACTTGTAGTACTCGAAATGTAGTTTCCATCGGTACCAAGTTTTCCAATTTTGGACATTCAGGGAGTGAGTTATGATTTTTCAAAGAATACCAAAAAATTGTAAATTCTTGACCTTTTGAAAAGAAATCCGCGCGGGAAACTATTCAGGAGAATCCGGCCTTGAAGCCGGCCAGTTCTTGGCTGGATAATCGGCCGGATTGGTGTTGAATTTTGAAAAAAATTTGGATCCTCACTGCCTTGAATCCGGCCGGCAATCCGATCGGATATCCGGCCAGTTCTGGCCGAATTGTGACATGGCCTGCCCTGTTTCGGCTTCGGTCGTTCGTTTTGAAATCTATTTACACGTACTTGTTCCCATCCAATGATTTTAAGGATAATGATCCATTTTTACTCGAGTTTTGAAACCCTTTTGAAGCATCGATATTCAAGGAAAATCTAGGCTCAATTTTTGAGAAATTTTCTAGATCGTACTAGTGAACGACTTTCCTCATTATTAGGGGATTATCATTAATAGTCCATTATTAATTGTCCAGGCTCGCACATAGACCTTCAAAAGGATTCCACGGTGAACGCTTGAGCCTTGGGTGATATTTCTTCTTGCTACTTGGTGAGTGTCAAGTGCGTATTTACTTGAACTCCTGTGAACTTGATACATGCTTACCTGTTATCAATGCTTTGAGATTTTGAAAATGGAGTCGAGTGTGTACTTTATCGCACTCGTTCTCATTTGAAAACAATAACTCATGCTTCAAATGCTTGAATATATCAAATGCTGGAATATATCAAATGCTTGAATGACATGAAATACTATGCTATGGCTGCATACGTCGTTGGAGTGAATCTCCTCGACACACACATGTACATGGGGGACGCCCAATCTCATAGGTCGACCTTGGGACTCGAGCCGGCACGGGCTTGGTCGGGAACATCGGTGAGCCATGAGATTCACATGATAAGCTTGATCTATTGGAGAGATCTTGCTTAGCATACTCGTGGAGTATCTCCTTATAAATGTCTTGTGGGCCCGGAACGATATGTAAGGTGGACGAACATGAGAAGTAAGTGGAGATCTACGGATTTGAAATACCGACCCGGTTGACGGAGAGTCATCGCAGGAAGGTATACGATTGACCTTGGCAAAGCAAGTGGAACTTAGCTCCTGAGAGCTACCATATCCTTGAATTGTTTCTGTTTACATTTTCTTGAAATTGTTAATTACTTGCACATTACCAATTGACCTGTTATTTGGGCTTGTTACTTGGACTATGTGCTTGCATGTGTGTTCTTGGGCTCACGAGCATTTTGCTCACCCTGTAGATTTGTTTTCCTTAACAGGAATGGGTTTGGAATGAGACTCGAAGGAACTCCCTTTTGATGTACTTTTGTATTAGGGTTTCAATGTATTTTGGACTAGACCTCTTATTGGTTGTACTTTTGGGAACCTAATACATGATTTGGATATTTGATGTATTTGGAGGTAGTACATTTTGGATTTTGATGTACTTTTGGAAATCTGAGGCAAGGACTGGATAATTGTTATGAAATGTTAAGTTTGAAGTTTTCCGCACTTTCTTACTTTATCTGGTGTTGTTGAATAGTATTACGTTAAGCTTGAACGGAGATTGCCTTGAGTTCTGGCGAGAGCTGAGCAGGCGTCCCGCGGATACCCTTTGGTTCGCCTTAGGGAGAAGTGGGGGCGTCACAGTTGGTATCAGAGTTTAGGCTTCAGATCTCTGTAGTGTATCCTAGATTTAAAAGTTTAGGATGCCGGACTGTGGAATTGGATTGAAAGTTAAGTAACTGCTTGTGGGGATGAAAATTTGAACCTAGGTTTGAATTAGTGGATGCCAAGGAGTCTTAATCTTGTGTGATATATACGTGGGATAGTACGAAATGATCAAATCTAGTTCATTGAGTATATCTGGACCTACATGAGCTTTTACTTTTAAGTGTAAGCTAGGGAAGGCAAGGGTGATATTAAATTGTCTCGGGGACGCATTACGGTGGTCCATTATCGAGGAAGACCTAAGGGAGCATTGGAGAGATAGTCCAATTCACCGAACTAGGACTTCACGTGATTTCAAAGGACATGCTCGCACCCAAATGATGGGGTGTTAATAGTGGTCGATCATCAGAAGTGGCTATCTGAGGAAACTAGGGTAGTTCGAAAGAATAATCGAGAATCGAGAGCAATTATGGATGCCTAGATTACTAGATTTCCTGAAGCAAAAACTGGGATACTTGAGGAGCGGGGAAAACAAAGGTACCTTGTGAGAAGCTTTAAAAGGCTAAGAACCGACTTGCTAGGGTAGTGCTCGAAATTAAAGATCGAATGGATAAGTCGATGGCTGGATGCATTACCTCGGTTGAATAAGTGAAGAATGACAAGATACTCGATAAGGGACATGAGATTAAAACCCCTAGTGCTGGAATTGAGAATGATCCTATGAGACAGTAGAGACTTTTGGCTCCACCAATCCCTAAGCTAGTGACGTAGTTCACTTTAATGGTTTTGTCATAGTGGTCGGGGTGATGCTTACTCGAAGGCCATTGCATTTTGTGTTTTGCTTGATTATGTTTACTACCTTGTGAAACAATTGAATGTTACTCATGAGACACTTGACTTTATTACTTCATGATTTCAAATCTATGGTTGGGTTGTACACATTTACGATTATTTCGGAGTCTTCCCCTTTTATTCCTGAATTTGTTTGGCATGATTAAAGTGTCGCTTTTCAAATTTCGTTTATGTTCACTTATTTTATGACATGCCGTTGTGAATGTTAAATCCATGAGTGGCCAAACAAATGAAAAGGGACAGAGGGCAAGGGGTTAAGCAACCCCAAACTCAAGAGGATGATTATAGAGTGACTGCTGGACCGAACCGAAACCCTAGAAATGAAGGAAAACAATCACGTAGTTACTGTTATTGCCCATATGACTGATGTTCCAGCACGATTGGTTGAGTACTAAAGCTATAGACTAATAAGCTAACCTAAGAATCAAGAGAGATGTGAAAATGGAATGATTCTTAAAGTTCGCCTATCTAGGTTTCACGGAGGACCTAATCTCGAAATAGTAAGATTGATTTGAAAGGATACAATAAGGCACTAGTGCGAGCAAGAGGTTATAATTTCTTCTCGAACAACTTTATAGACAAGTATTGGAAAGTGAACTAAGATATGGAACCTTCATATTAAGGAATAAGGCGCCGTATCTTGCTGTGTTTGTAAATGATGATAGTAACCTCGTGGAAACCTAAGGACTTGGCCGTATTAAGCAGAGAATAGTTAAGATTTATATGCCGGAATAACCCATAAGCGAAAGAATGCAAGAGTAATATGGCTCAAGTTTCCATTATAAATAGCTACACATTTTGATCCTTTGATTTGTCTGGCAGGTTAGCATTTGACTTAAGTCAATTGGTAAGATGACAACTTTGGAAGAAATGCATAAAGAGATGAACATTCTTCGAAATGAGGTAGAATTTCAAAAGAAACTGGCTGACTACTGGGAAAGACGGTGGAAATAGGAATATGCAGAGAAACTGAATTGCTACGTAAGAATGTGGAACTGGAGAAGGAATACAAGAAAAATCCTCAAACTAGTCAAGCCGTCACTTCTTATGCAAATTGTGGATACTGTGGCAAGATTAACTGTCACGACCCCATTTTCCCCTAAGGCGAACCAGAGGGGTCAACGGGCCGCCTGCCCAGCTCTCGCCGGGACTCAGTCGATCACTACAGTCCTCAAACAAATACAAGATAAAATCTCCAATATAAATCAAATATTCCAACATTTACATATCAAAAGCGAAGCGTCCACGCTTCCACTGCGCCACTCTGATCCTTGGTCGCAATTATGATACAGGAGGAAGTCCAAAACTTGACTATTACACATCCAATCAATTCTAAACGTTCAATACAATCCCAATATGAATGATTACACAAAAGGAAATCCAAGTTCAATCCATACATGAAATAATCCATGAATAAACGCTACAAGCCCTTCCTTCGCCTTGAGCCCTATGGAGGGGAATAAAATATTTTTGGGGTGAGCTTGAAGCTCAGCGAGTAACCAGTAAAATCAGTAATCAAATCGGTTCAACCATAGTTCATTTCAATGATGTTCAATTCAAATCAAATGATAAGTCCAGAAACAATTTCAACATTTACAAAACATTAAATATGGAGTATCAATAATTCAAGAAACATTTACAATGGAAAGCGATAGTAACATTCGTGCAAAGGATACATTCGTTCTCCTGTCATTTCATTGCATTTTTAGTTTCATTCGTGCATTCATTCACCCCGTCCCTGGCTTTTGGCCAGGCTCCACCAACCTACAAGGTAATACTCGAGTATACCGAAACGTTCACCCAAGTTCCTAGTCGCCCGACCGAGTCCGCTTCTGGCTCGAGACGACCGGTAACAAGGGGCAATGGCCAGTTCAGCCCAAAAGGCTTACATTCATGCGCAAGTAGCATGTAATCATTAATCATTGAAAATTTCATATTTCTTTAGGTCGAGTGCGATAAAGTACACACTCGCCTAGAAAACTCGTTTTTAACAATCATTGAAAGCAAAATCAATAATAACAAGACACTAATATGCAAGCACGCATGATATGTAAGAAAACAATTCCAAAAGTAACTTTGAAAACAGTTCAAAAGTAGATAATGCAGGAAAGCGGTTCAAAAGTAAATTTGGAAACAGTTTGAGGTCACTCACCTCAATGGCTCAGAAATCATCCATCAAATAACATTGCCTTGCTCAAACCCAAGTCTTAGATCACAAACTCAATGCAATCAAGTCCTTTCAAAGTTCGGACAGCACTTCCCCTGAATTTGCTTACTT
Source organism: Coffea eugenioides (assembly GCF_003713205.1). Classification (NCBI taxonomy): domain Eukaryota; kingdom Viridiplantae; phylum Streptophyta; class Magnoliopsida; order Gentianales; family Rubiaceae; genus Coffea; species Coffea eugenioides. The sequence goes on along the minus strand of NW_020862876.1, from coordinate 87,040 downwards.
TTCCAGCCATCATGGCTTCATTATCCTCAGCCAGTCCCAAAGGTTCACATACAACAACAAGTTCATCCAATAGCCATTCAGCAAGCTCCAAGTAGTACTAGTACAAGTCAAGCTAGGGAAAAGTTTGGAAATGAAAGTTAAGCTCAAACCAGAAAAACAGTGTTGACGTCATTTTGCGGTAATGGTACCAAAAGCACTACGATGGTCGGATGAAGGTGTAAGACCCACCGTTTTGAAGCTAAGAGATAGGGCTACAACAATGTATAAGGCCACTCTGTCCAAATCCTAGCACAACTAGGTCAAAAAGGTAGAATACCAAACCAGAACCGTAATTGCAGGTTTACAAATTACACTATGCTGTAATCAGTACAACTCAGTTTAAACAGGTCCAAATGCAGAAATTCCAAAGGCATATGGTAGCTAGGACATCAAGCTACATTTCATCTGAAGACACCAACATCCAAATCCAAAGAAATTCCAGTCAAAATAGACGATTACAATCGCAGTTCGCACATTCTGATCACCCAGAACAGCAACAGTAAAAACGACATATCTCACTCTACATTACTCCAAATGACCTGAAATTTTACAGGCATCTCAAACACATCACTACCTAAAACTTTCATGTTTTAAGAAAAGGCCAATTCGGCTTCTAACCATATGATCCAAAACCGGACAGAAAAGGGGGTTATGAAACCCTAACTTTTCACAATTCAATCCAAACCCAAAATTGGTTGCAATTTCCTATCATTTACATCCACTAGAGTCATAACCCCTTATTACCAACCATCATAAACAACCACAACATCATGATCACATTAAACCAGAAAATTCCTCAAAAAAATAAAAACTTCACCATATCATCCATAAGCAAGAAATAAATCACAAAAGTCAACACCTTAGCCACCACTAGGCACAAATTAAACATCACTAAGTGTAGGAGGATAGTCAATCACTACTTACCAAGTAAACAAGAGAGAGGAAGTTGTAGAACACCTTAGCTTCTCCAAAAACTTCACCAAACAACTCACTAGCACCTAATGGAAGGATTTTATGGAGTAGAAACTAGTTTAGGCAAGTGGTTTGGTTGATTTGAGCTAGTTGGGAGCTTGAAAATTGAAGAAAGTTTCTTCCTTCTTGAGCTTAAGAGGGCCGGCCACCAAGGAGCAAAAAATGGTGAATTTTGAGGTAATTTTAAGATATTTAACCAATTAGTCAAAAGGTCAAAAACAAGAATAGTAAATCATAAATCACCACCAACCATATAATGACACTTGGCATCACTTTAAATGCAATGCTATCCTGTGGTCACCTCTCACATCAATCACTTCACCTCCTCTTCTTATCTCTTAACACCTGATAAATTTCACTCAGTATCCGGAACTTAATCTTATTGGCCGAATTTTTCCGAACTTTTCGCACTAGTAGGTCCCACGTCCATTATCTATTCTTAATTTCTCAAAAACTCTCCAATACTAGAAAAATCATTTGAAAATGATATTTGCTCATAAACTTTATCTGGGGAATTTTTCTAATCAAGAAAATGTAGAAAAGGCGGGCGATTAAATAAAATAAACCCTAGAAAATTAGAAAATTTCCGGGTTCTCAAACTCATTTTTTTTCGGGGCGTCACATTAACCATACTGAGAACAAGTGCTGGATGAAGCAAGGAAAGTGTCTGAGGTGCAGTAGTGTCGAGCATAAGATTTCGAATTGCCTCAGTGCATCTAAAAAGAGGAAATACTCAGCGGCCAGCTAGATTCGCCACAAAGTAATCGAGTGCCAGAAAGGGGTCCAGGTGCTAGGAGTTTTCAAGTAGGGGTAGATAACTCTACTCGAGGAATAGAGGTTATAGCTTTACCCTAGACTAGTCTGGCACTTTTGGAGATTTAATCTTTTGTATAAGGGAAAGTCTTTTGTTATTTTGTATCTTGGCAACCTGGTACATTTTGCGATAATCTTGTTGTTTCCCTTCTTTCGAAATGATTTGATAAATCTATCCTGACTTGATACAATTATTACGATTTTTCATGACTTATGGAGAGGTACCTTGCTTTTAGTTGATTTCATGGCTTATATGTATGGTCGTACTTTTCGCTACACCTTTAGATTGATAATAAGATATGAACGATAGTAGACGTGATCGAGATTGTACTTGAGAGCATAGGCAAACTTGAGGTCTTGGAGACAACCAGCGATTTGGACCAAATTGAGAACTTAGTATTGAAGTGGGACCCAATGTTTGATTGCCAACTTGATATATTAAGGTTGTGAGGCTTGGGTTAGTGAAAGGAAACGTCTAATAGGTTTAGTGAGCCTAACGATTGAGGGATCGAATATCATATTTGGAATGGAAACTTGAGGCTATATATAGATTATCGAGACCTGAACAATGTGACCATTAAGAACAAATACTCCATTGTCTCCCATAGCTGAGGATTTTGATCAATGGCAAGGAGCCGTGATATTATTCAAGTTGAATTTAAAGTAGAGCTATTACCAATTGGGAATCCTAGGAATTGAAGTGACTGGGATCACTTCCAATTCAAGATTAGGACACTTTGAACTTTCAATTACGCTAGTTGGGTTGACCAATGCACTAGCGGCAACTATGACCTGAATGCATCGGGGTTTTAAATCATAATTGGATTAATCTATGGTGGCAATTATCGCTGATATGTCGGTATACTCTAAGGTTTGAGAAAATCATGAAAGACACTTGATGATAGTTTTACGAACCTCGAGAAAGCACCAACTCCCATTAAGTTCAATGAATGTGAGTTCGATTGAAAGAAATAACCTTTCTAGGTCATACAATATCTAAGGAAGGAATTGTTATTGACTCAGCTATAGTGGAAGTTGCTTAAGAGGAAACAACTAGAGAATCCTACTGAAAGTTGGAGTTCTTCGAGGTGGTCGAATATTACTTTTGGTTTGATCAAGGACTTTTCTAAGAATGCAAGACTTGGCAAGTTATTTAAGGATTCCAAATGTGAGGAAGAATTTTTAAAAGTGAAAAGTGTTTAACCGATACACTTGTGTTAGCTCTATCGAGCGGAGGAGGTAATTTTGTGATTTATACAGGTAGTTCAAAGGATGGTTTAGAATGTATAGTAATAATACATGATGAGGTGATTGTATATGCCTTTGAAAGTTAAAAATCTCCTGGGAGAAAGTAACCAACTCATGATTTGGAGTTAGTGGTTATTGTGACGCCCCACATCTCCCTAAGGCGGACCAAAGGGTATCCGCGGACGCCTGCCCAGCTCGCGCCAGGACTCAAGCAATTCCATTCCATTCAATTTCAAACCGAACTAATCACTTCGATGAGAACAACATGAATACAATAATGCGGAAGCGTTCAAGCTTAATAAGTCACTCAATGTATAACCAGTACATCGGGTAATCATGAAACGACTTAAATTCAAAGTACACATCAGGGCCCAAACTTTTCAAGTTTACAATTTCCAAAAGTACAACCCAAACCAGGGCCTAGTCAAAATATATAACAGGAGTCTTAACAAAATTACAACGGATGGTTTCTCCATATTTCTCCAAGAGTCGGTCCTGTTAAGGAAAACAAAACTATAGGGTGAGCTAAACGCTCGTGAGGCCAAGAACACACAAGCAAGCACTTAGTCAAATAACAAACCCAAACTTAATAAATAAAACCATGTCTTTTTAATAATCAATCATTCTAACAGGAAAAGTAATCAGAAACAATTCAAGGATATAGTAGCTCTCAGGAGCTAAGTTCCACTCGATCTGCCGATGTCATTCGTATACCTTCCCGCATTGACCCTCCTGTCAACCGGGTCGGTATTTCCATTTCCGTAGATCACCACTTACTTTCCTCCGTCCACCGTACACCCCAAGGGCCCACAAGTCTATTATTGGGCGATACTCAACGAGTATGCCAAGCAAGACCTCTTATTAGGTCGAGCTTATGTGTATCTCATGGCTCGCCCCAGTCCCCGACCAAGCCCATTACCGGCTCGAGTCTAAGGTTGGCCTATGAGTTTGGGCGTCCCCCATTCATTTAAAGGTCGAGGAGGTTCACTCCAACGACACAAGCATTCATGACATAACATTGCATTTCATTCATTCATTCAATACATTCCATTCATTCATTTGAAATTAGAACGAGTGCGATAAAGTACGCACCCGCCCTTATTTTTAAAACTTTCAACAAATACCACAATTAAACAAGTATCAAAATTCACACACTTGACACTCACCGAGCAATTCAATAAGAATTATTTTCTGGGAGTTCAAGTGTCCACGGTGAGATCCTCTTGAAGGTCTCCTTGTGCGCCTGGCAATTAACAGTGGATAATCACACAATTAATCCACTTATCAAGAAGATTGTACACTAGTACAGTCTAAGGATTATTTTGCAAAAAGGAACCTCAATTACACGTAAATCGAGGTTCAACTTGCCTTTTATTATGTACAATAATATTTGAGTTTTTATCTTGAAAATCGTAAGCAAAACGTTTAAGAATATCAAAAGAACAAAGAGTTTTTTGAAAAACTCTATTTCTTTGGAATTGGAAAATTTTTTCAGTTTTATGATGAATCTTTGAAAAATCATAACTCGCTCGGTATAAGTCGAGAATTGGAAAACTTTATACCGTTGGAAACCTCTTAGAGAGTACTATAAGTTTCTAGAAGACACTTTTCCATGAATCGAAGTGAAAAGCGGTCAAAAATGAGCTTGAAAACGCAGGGTTGGTTTTCATGGCAGAATTAAGTTGGATTTCGGCCAACTTTGGAAATTCGGCACGATTCACACGTTGCAAACCGGCCTCTGAAATTTGCAGCTCAATTAGTGTTACAAGTGAGGTTTATAACAAAACAAGCGGATCAAGAATCGGAGTTTCGAGTACCGAGATACGGTAGCCCGAAGTTGAGCAAATTCAAGACTGGATGAGAATTTTCCAGATTTGAACCTCCAACATGAGGAATTTAATTGGGTATCGAAACGAACTTGGATTGGTACCAAAATTGGCAGTATTTCAATACTATATGAAAAGTATCTCTCTATCGAATTTCGAGGAAAAATACCTTCGGCAAGGTAGTTAATTAGCCCACCAAAGTTCAAGAAAAATCCTAAGGCAATCTGCCTTTGACTTGCATTTCCCAATTTCCAATCGTCTAACCAAGAAAGTTATCCAACCATGGTTCATTTGTGAAATAAGGGTCTAAGATACACCCATAATATCTTTGGTAAGTGTTTAATATCAAAACATCAACTAACAAGTTCACTCCAAGATTTGGTTCCAAACCAGTCCAAACATTAGGGTTTTCCAAAACAGAGCAGTCCACTTGTTTCAGTCACAAATCAGTCAATATAGCTCGAAATTGAGCATGGCTTACGCCTTTGAAAAGTACATTCATAGGACTAAAATATCACAGAAGAAATCATTTCCAAATTCGGCACCCATCTGGTTCAAATTCGGGCATCAAGTTGCTGCCTGAACACTTCATTCCAGACGAACAGAGCAACAGGACAGCGAACTTAAAACATTTGGTTCGGCTTGCTCACAAAGAATCAGAACGTGCATTATATACCAAATTAAAGCTAGGAATGTCTAGTTTCAAACGCCACCGACGGCACATGATTTCGACATCCGAGGTCAGAGTTATAGCCAAAATACTACCGCTGGTCAGGGCATACGCGAATCAGTTTTCCAGATTTGCTGGTTTCTAAAAAAAATTCATTTGCCCATTCAAACCTCATTATTTTTGGATGAAATTTTCCACACCTCTAATACATCATATAAGCATCCAGTACAAGCCATTAGTTCATTAAAAACTAGCCTTAAAATGGCCGAATAAAACAGGGGTAGAATCGGAAGTTTTCGCTTCTTGCACCCAATGAAGTTCCTACTAATTACCCACCACTAATGCATCATTATAATCACTAAACCAACAATATAATCACCATTAATTATCACATCAGCAACAACAACCCAAGTGTGGGAATTCCAAGAGCCCACAATCACATTTTTACACCATAATCAAGTAACTAAGTGCATGCATGAGCTTAATCTTGCCATATAATCTCCATAAGATAAGAATCCAAGGGTTGATCATTACCTACTCCTTTGGTTTGCAAGGTCAGAATTTTCGGCCCTCTTGAAGCTCCAAGAAACCGTGAAAGCTCCCCTCCTCCTTAGCTAGATATAATCTCCAAGAGGTTTGCTAAGTGGTCTCCAAGTTGGGTGTGATTTGGAGGTGATTTGGATGAGATTAGTGTGCAGAAATTTTAGAACAAGGAGTTAGAGAGAGGGAGTGTTTTGGCCGGCCATGAGGGGAGAGAAGAGAGAGTGTGATTGATCTAAGTTAGCTTCCAAGAGAAGGTGCAATGTGTGGTGCAAAATCACCCAAAAGTCAACTCTCATTAGGGGCCGTTTGGTGCGATTACGGCTCGATTTTTCGCGCGTTTGGTTCACTAGTGCACTAAACCTCCAAGGCATATATATTCATGTAAATATTATTCACTCTTATTTGTCCCGGAATAAGGGTCTAAAGTCCCTCAATTGAAGTCGCGCGTGTGAAAACGCGTACTGTCAATTTTAACGCTATAACGCGAAACTTCCGAGAAATTCTTATAACGATAGCACTATTAACTATCACTTGAGTTTTTATTCATAAGATTACCTATTTTAGGACCGTAGTACAAGTCTCCAATATTCCAAGCTTATTGTACTACTACGCGGATAAAATCTCCAAGTACTAATCACTATTTTTACTAAACGCGCTCTAGGAAATTAATTTTCGAAACGAATCATTTTAAAAATATAACGAAGTTATATTACCACTTATTTAGGTCTAATAAGACTAGAAAATATTCCTTGGAAATAAAATCCAATTAAATAATTTATTAAGCCATAAATTAGGCATAAAATAATAGTTTTTGCGAGTCCTCACATCCTCTCCCCCTTAAGAAAATTTCGTCCTCGAAATTTACCTTGGTTGATGAACAAGTCTGGATACTTCTCTCTGATTGTCTCTTCAACTTCCCATGTTGCTTCCTCTACTCCATGGTTCTTCCATAGAACTTTCACTAGTGGTATCTGCTTGTTCCTTAGTTCCTTCACCTTTCGATCCAAAAGTTTTACCGGTCTCTCCTCATAGGTCAGGGTTTCATCGATCTCAATATTCTCCGGTTGTAAAACATGAGAGGGGTTTGGATGATATTTCTTAAGCATGGACACATGAAACACGTTATGAATACGAGATAAGCTCGGTGGTAATTCCAGCTTATAGGCTACATTCCCAACTCGCTGAATAATCTTATATGGCCCTACAAACCTTGGTTGTAGTTTCTTCCCTTTTCCGGACATCAGGCTTGCTTTTAAAGGCGTAATCTTGAGAAATACCATATCTCCAACAGTGAACTCCAAATCTTTTCTCCGATTGTCGGCATAACTTTTTTGTCTACTTTGAGTGGTTTGAATCCTTTGCCGTACCAATTTTACCTTTTCATTAGCCTCCTCAATCCAAGATACAGTAGTCGTGTCTAAGATCTTCCGTTCACCTACTTCGTCCCAACAAATTGGGGATCTACACTTCCGACCATACAGTGCCTCATACGGAGCCATCTGAATAGAAGAGTGGAAACTATTGTTATAGGCAAATTCCACTAAAGTCAAAAAACTTACTCCAATTCTCTCCAAAATCCAGTACACAAGTCCTCAACATGTCCTCAAGAGTTTGAATTGTTCTTTCAGATTGTCCATCAGTCTGGGGATGATAGGTGGTACTAAAGTTCAACTTAGTCCCCAACACTTCTTGCATCTTTTGCCAAAACCTCGAAACAAATCTTGGATCCCTATCCGACACAATACTCACAGGTATACCATGTAGTCTAATGATCTCATCCAAGTACAATCTGGCCAACTTCTCCAATGGATATTTCATATTAATCGGCAGAAAATGAGCCGATTTAGTCAATCTATCTACTATCACCCAAATGGCATCATGGCCTCTCTGTGTCCTTGGTAAGCCTGATACAAAATCCATGGTAATATTTTCCCATTTCCACTCAGGTATTTCTAGAGGTTGCAAAAGCCCAGATGGTTTCTGATGTTCGGCTTTAACTTGTTGACAAACCAAGCATGTCTGAACCAATTGGGCAATTTCCTTCTTCATATTTTTCCACCAATATAGACTTTTCAAGTCTTGGTACATTTTATTTCCTCCTGGATGTACTGTAAACCTTGATCGGTGTGCCTCTTCCAAAATTTCTTTTCTAAGCTCTTCATCCTTTGGCATAACCACCCGATTTCGAAATCTCAATATTCCATCTGATCCCAAAGTGAAATCGGTCTGGTCTCCCATCTTGACTTTCTCCACCAACTTTTGCATTTCAGGGTCCTTTTCCTGAGATTCCTTAATACGTTCCAATAAAGTGGAGGTTATCACAATATTCCCCAAAATCACTTTCCTTGGTTCTAATCGAGGATTCCAATAACTAACTTCCTCCAACAATCGAAATTCCTTAATCATCAATCCAGCCATTTGTACCTGACGGCTCAAAGCATCGGCCACTACATTGGCCTTTCCAGGGTGGTACTTAATAATGCAGTCATAATCTTCCAGAAGTTCCATCCATCTGCGTTGTCTCAAATTCAGTTCTTTCTGAGAAAATAAGTACTTAAGGCTTTTGTGATCTGTAAAAATCTCAAATGTCACTCCGTACAAATAGTGTCTCCATTTCTTCAAAGCAAAGACCACAGCCGCTAACTCCAAATCATGGGTCGGATAATTTCCCTCATGCGGCTTCAATTTTCTAGAGGCATAAGCTATCACTTTATCATTTTGCATCAAAACACACCCCAAACCTTCCTTAGATGCATCGGTGTAAACCACAAAACTGTCATGTCCATTTGGTAGAGCTAGAACAGGCGCTCTAGTCAACCGTCTTTTCAACTCCTGAAAACTTCCTTCACACTTAGGACTCCAAATAAATTTTTCCATTTTTCTTGGTCAACTCAGTCATAGGTCCAGCAATTTTCGAAAAATCCTGGATGAATCTCCGATAATACCCTGCCAATCCTATAAAACTCCGAACTTCCGTTGGGTTTTCCGGTCGTTTCCATTTCGAAACAGCCTCGATAATCTATACATAACCTCAAACTCCCATCTTTCTTCTTTACAAACAAAACTGGGGCTCCCCACGGGGAATCACTCTCTCGAATAAAACCCCGTTCCAACAAATCCTGTAATTGTAACTTCAACTCTTTCAACTCAGCTGGAGCCATCCTATATGGTGTCCTTGATATAGGTGCTGTTCCCGGAGCTAAATCAATTTTAAAAGCTATTTCCCGTTCCGGGGGTAAAGACTCCAATTCTTCAGGAAAAACATCAGAAAATTCTTTCACTACCGGTGTGTCCTCCAGATTCACCTTATCGTTAGGGGTATTAATAAGAAAAGCCAAATACCCTTGAGCTCCTTTACTTAACAACTTTCTAGCCCGAATTCCCGAAATAAGGGCAGACGAGGCTAACTTACCCCTCACATCCAATTTCAAGGTTGCCTCTCCTGGAATACACAATTCTACAATTTTCGTCCTACAATTCAGTTGGGCATTATAACGGGCTAACCAATCCATTCCTAGGATCACATCATATCCTTTAATCGCTAGGCCTATCAAATCGGTCAGCAATTTTCTTTCGTTCACGCAGATTTCACTATTCTTATACACCAGATTAGCAATTAAACTTTTCTCCCCAGAGGTTGGGCCTGTCTAGACGCTCGCCCACGGCCTCGACCCCTCCTTAATCCTTCCATTAATCTAAATGTGCCTAGTGCAAGAAATAGATTAATTTAAGCGGAAAAGAAGAAATATATCAAAATTAGAACCAACCAAGAAAGCATTGAAATTAACAATAATTTACATTCATAAGCATGTCAAGTTCGTACAATTAGCAAGTTAGGGACAATTCACAAAATATAGCACACAGGTGCTCAAAAGTATACTTTTAGTCACAGAAGACTAAAGTAAGAACAAGTGCCCAAGAGTAGGCCACACAAGCATGCAAAATACAATGGCCTCGGCACTCGCGTCACCCTAACTAGTCCTAACTGTACCGGTCAAAAGTCAAAAGGGGTCAACGACTAAGATCCTAGTCCTCAGCGGGGCTATCAGGAGGAACCTCCTCCTCGGGATCCTCCTCGGGATCCTCCTCCTCCTCATCAGGAATCACCTCAGTAGCGTCCTCAACCAATCTAGTAGCATCAGCCAGGATCTCGAAAGCCCGGTTACGGACATCCCGTCCTAGCCTAGTGAGTCGAGCCCTAGTATCCTGAAGCTCCTCATTAACCACTGCAGATGTGGCTACCTCACCCTCCAGCACCTCCTCGAGCTCGGCAATCCGCTCACCCTGAGCGCCGACCATCTGCCTAAGCTCGTCTACCTCAGCCTGTAAAGCGCGGTTGGTATCCACCAACTGACGACGCTCGTCGTCCATAGCATGCACTACATGGCTCGGGTAGGCGTAAGTCAACCTACACGGACATCGAGGGTATCTATCATACGGTGAGTAGCGTACTCGAGCTCCTCCCACTCGAGCCCGATAGAAGATAGTCCTAAGAGGCTCATAATGACCATTCGCATGGCCATTCCCGTTAGCTGTCGAGGCTCCATTTCCGTCATCCATCCCGGCAAAATAATAATAATAATACTTTTCAGGTTAGAAACTTAAATCACTACTCAGTTCCATTATCTTGCAGTGCATGCCTAACTTAATCGTTGGTTCATCCCAATCGTCACTTGAGGTAGGACTAACTTAGTTGCTAGCTCGCCTCAAGTATCACTTAGGGTAGGATTAAGTCATCCCGTATCGAGTCTTAAAGGTAGAGTATCTAATAAGTCTCCCATATAGACCTCTAACCTAGCGCTCTGATACCAACTGTGACAGTTCTCAGGGTCACATCACGGGGTACCTATCAGCTTGCCACCCGCACGCGGGCATCCCCTACGGAGAGTTTCGCTTCGTGACTCTTCACGAACGAGAGGCTCGGGGCTTTTCCAGACGAAGGACTTAAGGTCCCAACTGTCGGCATATGGCTCTGATACCAACTGTGACGCCCCACATCTCCCTAAGGCGGACCAAAGGGTATCCGCGGACGCCTGCCCAGCTCACGCCAGGACTCAAGCAATTCCATTCAATTTCAAACCGAACTAAACACTTCGAAGAGAGCAACATAAAACAATAATGCGGAAGCGTTCAAGCTTAATAAGTCACTTAATGTATAACCAGTACATCGGGTAATCATAAAACGACTTAAATTCAAAGTACACATCAGGGCCCAAACCTTTCAAGTTTTCAATTTCCAAAAGTACAACCCAAACCAGGGCCTAGTCAAAATATATAACAGGAGTCTTAACAAAATTACAACGGATGGTTTCTCCATATTTCTCCAAGAGTCGGTCCTGTTAAGGAAAACAAAACTATAGGGTGAGCTAAACGCTCGTGAGGCCAAGAACACACATGCAAGCACTTAGTCAAATAACAATCCCAAACTTAATAAATAAAGCCATGTCTTTTTAATAATCAATCATTCAAACAGGAAAAGTAATCAGAAACAATTCAAGGATATAGTAGCTCTCAGGAGCTAAGTTCCACTCGATCTGCCGATGTCATTCGTATACCTTCCCGCATTGACCCTCCTGTCAACCGGGTCGGTATTTCCATTTCCGTAGATCACCACTTACTTTCCTCCGTCCACCGTACACCCCAAGGGCCCACAAGTCTATTATTAGGCGATACTTTACGAGTATGCCAAGCAAGACCTCTTATTAGGTCGAGCTTATGTGTATCTCATGGCTCGCCCCAGTCCCCGACCAAGCCCATTACCGGCTCGAGTCTAAGGTTGGCCTATGAGTTTGGGCGTCCCCCATTCATTTGAAGGTCGAGGAGGTTCACTCCAACGACACAAGCATTCATGACATAACATTGCATTTCATTCATTCATTCAATACATTCCATTCATTCATTTGAAATTAGAACGAGTGCGATAAAGTACGCACCCGCCCTTATTTTTAAAACTTTCAACAAATACCACAATTAAACAAGTATCAAAATTCACACACTTGACACTCACCGAGCAATTCAATAAGAATTATTTTCTGGGAGTTCAAGTGTCCACTGTGAGATCCTCTTGAAGGTCTCCTTGCGCGCCTGGCAATAATAGTGGATAATCACACAATTAACCCACTTATCAAGAAAGATTGTACACTAGTACAATCTAAGAATTATTTTACAAAAAGGAACCTCAATTACACGTAAATCGAGGTCCAACTTGCCTTTTATTATGTACAATATTATTTGAGTTTTTATCATGAAAATTGTGAGCAAAACGTTTAAGAATATCAAAAGAACAAAGAGTTTTTGAAAAACTCTATTTCTTTGGAATTGGAAAATTTTTCAGTTTTATGATGAATCTTTGAAAAATCATAACTCGCTCGGTATAAGTCGAGAATTGGAAAACTTTATACCGTTGGAAACCTCTTAGAGAGTACTATAAGTTCCTAGAAGACACTTTTCCATGAATCGAAGTGAAAAGCGGTCAAAAATGAGCTTGAAAACGCAGGGTTGGTTTTCATGGCAGAATTAAGTTGGATTTCGGCCAACTTTGGAAATTCGGCACGATTCACACGTTGCAAACCGGCCTCTGAAATTTGCAGCTCAATTAGTGTTACAAGGGAGGTTTATAACAAAACAAGCGGATCAAGAATCGGAGTTTCGAGTACCGAGATACGGTAGCCCGAAGTTGAGCAAATTCAAGACTGGATGAGAATTTTCCAGATTTGAACCTCCAACATGAGGAATTTAATTGGGTATCGAAACGAACTTGGATTGGTACCAAAATTGGCAGTATTTCAATACTATATGAAAAGTATCTCTCTATCGAATTTCGAGGAAAAATACCTTCGGCAAGGTAGTTAATTAGCCCACCAAAGTTCAAGAAAAATCCTAAGGCAATCTGCCTTTGCCTTGCATTTCCCAATTTCCAATCGTCTAACCAAGAAAGTTATCCAACCATGGTTCATTTGTGAAATAAGGGTCTAAGATACACCCATAATATCTTTGGTAAGTGTTTAATATCAAAAACATCAACTAACAAATTCACTCCAAGATTTGGTTCCAAACCAGTCCAAACATTATGGTTTTCCAAAACAGAGCAGTCCACTTGTTTCAGTCACAAATCAGTCAATATAGCTCGAAATTGAGCATGGCTTACGCCGTTGGAAAGTACATTCATAGGACTAAAATATCACAGAAGAAATCATTTCCAAATTCGGCACCCATCTGGTTCAAATTCGGGCATCAAGTTGCTGCCTGAACACTTCATTCCAGACGAACAGAGCAACAGGACAGCGAACTTAAAACATTTGGTTCGGCTTTCTCACAAAGAATCAGAACGTGCATTATATACCAAATTAAAGCTAGGAATGTCTAGTTTCAAACGCCACCGACGGCACATGATTTCGACATCCGAGGTCAGAGTTATAGCCAAAATACTACCGCTGGTCAGGGCATACGCGAATCAGTTTTCCAGATTTGCTGGTTTCTAAAAAAAATTCATTTGCCCATTCAAACCTCATTATTTTTGGATGAAATTTTCCACACCTCTAATACATCATATAAGCATCCAGTACAAGCCCTTAGTTCATTAAAAACTAGCCTTAAAATGGCCGAATAAAACAGGGGTAGAATCGGAAGTTTTCGCTTCTTGCACCCAATGAAGTTCCTACTAATTACCCACCACTAATGCATCATTAAAATCACTAAACCAACAATATAATCACCATTAATTATCACATCAGCAACAACAACCCAAGTGTGGGAATTCCAAGAGCCCACAATCACATTTTTACACCATAATCAAGTAACTAAGTGCATGCATGAGCTTAATCTTGCCATATAATCTCCATAAGATAAGAATCCAAGGGTTGATCATTACCTACTCCTTTGGTTTGTAAGGTCAGAATTTTCGGCCCTCTTGAAGGTCCAAGAAACCGTGAAAGCTCCCCTCCTCCTTAGCTAGATATAATCTCCAAGAGGTTTGCTAAGTGGTCTCCAAGTTGGGTGTGATTTGGAGGTGATTTGGGTGAGATTAGTGTGCAGAAATTTTAGAACAAGGAGTTAGAGAGAGGGAGTGTTTTGGCCGGCCATGAGGGGAGAGAAGAGAGAGTGTGATTGATCTAAGTTAGCTTCCAAGAGAAGGTGCAATGTGTGGTGCAAAATCACCCAAAAGTCAACTCTCATTAGGGGCCGTTTGGTGCGATTACGGCTCGATTTTTTCGCGCGTTTGGTTCACTAGTGCACTAAACCTCCAAGGCATATATATTCATGTAAATATTATCCACTCTTAATTGTCCCGAAATAAGGGTCTAAAGTCCCTCAATTGAAGTCGCGCGTGTGAAAACGCGTACTGTCAATTTTAACGCTATAACGCGAAACTTCCGAGAAATTCTTATAACGATAGCACTATTAACTATCACTTGAGTTTTTATTCATAAGATTACCTATTTTAGGACCGTAGTACAAGTCTCCAATATTCCAAGCTTATTGTACTACTACGCGGATAAAATCTCCAAGTACTAATCACTATTTTTACTAAACGCGCTCTAGGAAATTAATTTTCGAAACGAATCATTTTAAAAATATAACGAAGTTATATTACCACTTATTTAGGTCTAATAAGACTAGAAAATATTCCTTGGAAATAAAATCCAATTAAATAATTTATTAAGCCATAAATTAGGCATAAAATAATAGTTTTTACGAGTCCTCACATTACCAACCTCCTTGATTATTTGAATTACTTGATTACCGTAAATTACATGTTCTTATGAAATTGTCCACCCTCTTTAGGCGAGTGTGTACTTTATCTCACTCGACCTACTCAAATGATAAAATTTTACCGTTCGCCGGTTTACTTGATTACTTGTGCATGTTGTAAGCTCTAAGCTGAACTTAGGCCCTGCCCTTAGTTACTGACCTATTCGAGCCAGGACTGGGCTCGGTCAGGTAAGTTAGAACCCTGGGCCATCGTTTCGGTATACTCGAGTATTACCACTGGAGGGATAAGGCGATGGCCAGACAGTACCGTGGGGACCGGAAGTTATAAGGTGCAGTTGACC
Source organism: Coffea eugenioides (assembly GCF_003713205.1). Lineage (NCBI taxonomy): Eukaryota > Viridiplantae > Streptophyta > Magnoliopsida > Gentianales > Rubiaceae > Coffea > Coffea eugenioides. The sequence goes on along the minus strand of NW_020862876.1, from coordinate 71,876 downwards.
GAAATAGTTCCAATGGAACACCGTATCCTTCAATATCTGTTTATTTCTGCATAATGATAACCGTTTCATGATAATGTGCCAATGTGAAATCTTGAACTATACATGAGTTATGCTAATTACTCGTACATTGATTATTGTCTCGTGTTAATGTGCCAATATGTAACCTTGAACCGTACATATGATACGCTCACATTACTTGCTTTATTACAACTGCTAGAGTGTCTTGGAGCCTCACTGGGTTATGTAGCTCATTCCACGATTTTGTTTTCCTTAACAGGGTTCGAGGCCAAGAGTGCTCGTGAATAGTATTAGATTGTTCTCTTTTGGAATACTTTAAGTTGTATTACAACAGATGGCTGTAGTAAATATTCTTTTGGGTTGTATTAAGCTTGAGAGCTGATTTATTGTAAGTGTGAGATATTTTGGAGTACTTTTATTTTGTATTGAAGTTATTTGAACTATTCCTAGTCTTGAATTATGGATTGTACCAAGTCCTGGCGAGAGTTGGGCAGGCGTTCCGCGGATACCCTTTGGTTCGCCTTAGGAAAAAGTGGGGGCGTCGCAGTTGGTATCAGAGCTTAGGCTTCAGATCTTTGTAGTGTATCCTAGGCTTAAAAGTTTAGGATGCCGGACTGTGGGAATGGTTTGAAAGTTAAGTGACCACTTGCAGGGTTAAAAAAAAATCAGAACCGCTTCGCGTGGTATCTGCGTGGGGTGAGTTTGGGCCAAGTAGTGATTATGGTCCTACTATATGAATGAGTAACGGCTTAAGTGATCTTCTAGAAATGTAAGATGTGAATCATGAATGTGATAGGTTGTAAAATCTTTATCTTGATACTTGGAGGAAATTTGATATGTATATTGGGTAGGAATCTCGAATGTGGTGATTTACTCTTGGGACCGGCCGGCTCGAGTTGTGAATTACCTTGTTTCGGATTCTTGTACCCGAGTACTTGTAGTTGAGGGCAATCCTAAAGGCTTGAGATCTCCATTTGTGGGGAATAAGAATGAATCGATATTTCACGTGAATAGTTACAGAAAATCAATAATTGTTTGGCTATGACGGTACAATAATTAAGAGTGGGAGGCGGAGAAGATCGTAGCCCAAAAGATCCTTATGTTGGGATTAAAGTTGAACATGTTAGGGAACAGGGATCATCTAGTTCCAATTAATCTAGTGAGACACTACTTGTGATCTTTTGTAGTGGGACTATGAGAGTAGAACTTAAGAGTTTTGTGCCTTGGAGATGAATGTACTTTTGATAATCACTTGCTTATTTTTGTTTATTGACTTTGACTTGGTATGAATTTTACTTGACTAAAACTTGTGTTATGATTTAATGAGCTTTAGTTTGTGTTTACTTGCATAGTTATAATGTTATTTGTGTAAATGATTTTCTTTTCTTTAAAAGTTGTTACTGGTATGTGTGCATAGTTCAATTATAGTTTGGTGTGAGGTTTATACATATGCATATAGATTAGCTGTGAACATGGAAACAAGAGGACAACGAAAGGGACGTCAACCTAGACAACCCCGAAATCAAAGAGTAGACAATGGGTTTGATATTGATCAAAATGCCGAGCCAAGTGCTGGGAGAGGAAATGACCAAATGGGAGTAGTTTTAACTCGTATGACGGATATACTAGAACTCTTAGTAGCTCAACAGGGTCAAGGGGTTGGACAAGGAAACCAACGTGGAAACCAAGAGATAGGGGAGGATCGAGCCTTAGAGCAGTTTCAGAAATTCCTTCCGTCCATATTTTCTGGAGGGCCTGACCCAGAAGTGGCTGAGAATTGGTTAGAGAATATAAGGAATATATTCGATGCCTTGGATTACACAGAAGAAAGACAAGTCACTTTTGCTGTATTTCAACTTGAAGGAGCGGCTCGAGCCTGGTGGAATGTTATAAGAAACAAGTGGGAAAGAGATCAAACTCCAAGAACTTGGATAAACTTTGTACGTGAGTTTAATGTGAAATTTCTCCCTCCGCTTGTCCATGGAAAGAGAGAAGATGATTTTATAAGGCTTCGTCAAGGAACTTTAAGTGTGGCTGAGTATGAAACACGCTTCATGAAGTTATCTACATATACTCTAGAATTGGTGGCTACTGAGCGGAAGAGAATAAGATGGTTTATCCAAGGATTAGATTTAGAAATCCAAGATGCCCTTGCCGCAGCACAGATTGAAACATTTAGTGACGCTCTCGAGAAAGCGCAAAGGGTAGAGAGCACAAAATTTCAACTGAGAGCCTTTCAAGTGAAGAAAAGAGATGCATCCGATAATAGACCCAGAGAAATTGGACCACCACCCAAAGTTAGAAAAGAGTGGATGGAGTAAGACTATCACTTCCAGCACCACTCATGATAAAGGAACCAGAAGGGACTATGTCGCGAAGAGTTCCTGTGACGACCCCACTTCTCCCAAGGGTATCGGCGGGCCGCCTGCCTAGCTCGCGCCAGGACTCAAAACTTAAAACAATAAAAGCCAGAAAATCCAAAAAGTGTACTATACATACTATATACAATCCCAAAAGAGTTATAATTACATTCTCCAAAAGTACCTGCTCACACTATTACATCCTTATCACTACAACCAAAACCAAAACGTAAACCCTGAGGAGGGTCCTTATACAAACCACCACAACGAAAACAAACATCCTAATTGTTCAACTATTACAAGCAAAGCTAACTATACTAGTGTATGTGCCAAAAGTCCCCGCGTTGGCCCCTGCTAAGGAAAACAAAAGGAATGGGGTAAGCTATATGCTTAGTAAGTAAACAGGGGCAAAAGCGTAAATTTCACGTAACAACAGTTACACAGTAAGAGTAAAGCAAAAGCAGAAAAGTAACATCACAATAATAAGGATACAGGTGGCTCCAAAGCCAGATTGTTTGCCATGTGTGACCTCCTCACTCCGTCGACCTCAAATAATGGTCCGTAGAACTTCACTTGTACTCCCACCGTACACCTTATCACCCTCTCTGGCCAGGCACCTCACAAACTTGCTCGAGCGAACGAAATTGAGCTTGGTTCACAAGCTCGGGTCACAAACTTGGTCCACATAATCGGTGAACCGGATTCACAAACTTGGTGACCTCAAACCAGGTTGGACTGACTTCGACCAAGCCCTAACCGGCTCGAATAGTCCATCTAGGTCATGAGATCGGGCCCCAAACTCACAAACTTCACAAAATTTATTCAAAAGTCACCCCGAGCCACAAGCTCAAGGGGTTTAGTTCCAAAATGATTCATATACATATGTCATGTACAAATATGTACGCAAATTAGGGTTTAGGTCGAGTGCGATAAAGTACACCCTCGCCTAGGTACCCTTTTCATACATATCGAAACACATAAGCAACTAACACGTAAGAGCGGCCTGAATACTTACACAACGAACAAAAGAGCAAAATTTCGAAATTTGTGCCGCGAAGAGTAGCTAGTAGGCCCCACCGGCTCCACCTAGCTCACCACCGTCTGAAATAGAAGATTGCATCACATAATATCATAAACGGCTACTAATATACCTAAAACAAGCAAAACGGCAAAATCGGCACATACGAGTGCGGAAACGGCATACGGAAACGGAAATGGTGGCCTAGCCATTTGCCGTCAAAACTGTTTTGAGCCTAATCGAAGCTACGAGTGTCGGATCAAGGTACATGAGGTACCGTTGCGAAGCTAAGAGAAAAGTCTATAACTTTCATGAAGACACCTAACTCCGGATCTGAACAGAGATGGGTCGAAAGTGCAGAAAACCGTTCCAGGAATTCGCACTCTAGAGTAACGAACAGGGTATGTTTGCTGGACCATAACTCCCAGCTCACAAATCTAAATCAGGAAATTCCAAAGGCATTTGAAAGCTGAGACATAAGGCTAAAACTTTGATGTTTTGGCCAAGACCTGAATCCATTCAGAACAGAACGAAAATTGAGTGCCAAAGTACCCGTCAGAACTGTCCAGATCAAAGGCAGTTCTGACGATCAATCTTGTTTTGATCATAACGGAAGCTACGGAACTCAGATTTCGACGCACTTTATACCGTTTCGAAGATAAAACCAAGATCTACATTTCTTATGAAGGAGTTAACACCCATATCGTACGGATCAAAACGGAAAAAAGTCACGGCAGAGGCTAAACCAAAAACGCACAGAATCTGCTGTTCAAAACAGGCTTGAGTATTTCATCTGTAACTCAGGATACGCTAATCCGATTGACCTGAAATTTTACAGGAATATTCAGGACGTACAAGGTTACAACTTTCATGTTTTGAGGAACTTCTGAATCCATACGTAACATCAAGAAAAATGAAGCCAAAGTTCAGATACTGAACTGCCCTGATTTTCCAGTTTCGCCGGTTTTTGCGCGCCGCAACCGCACGGTCCGTTTCTATGGTTCTTATACCAGTTTCCAACCCAAAATCCTACCAATAAAACACACATATACCAGCTTCTAAAAGGTCCATACATGGTCCGAAATTCCTTCACAAGTCAGCCCAAGATCACCAAATACTAACCATAATCCTTAATCTAATATTATTTGCACCATAGAACTTGTTCTAATCATCCAACCACACAAACCCTAACTCAATAGCCATAGGCTAAACTAAACTCACCTAATGGAGTCTAGGGTTTCTTAACCCAAATCAGATTTTTGCTAGAAACCAACCAATCAAGTGAGGCAATTAATCAAACACAACCACTACAATCTTCATAGCACAACATGAAAGCTAATTCACTTATTTAACATGAAACCCTAATTCTTTCATAAACTTAATCAAAATTTCAGCAACATCATCATCATAATTAAACCATGAAACTTCACTAGAAACATCAATTCCACCATATAAATCCATAATCATAACATACCACATCATTTCCATAGCTTAGAAATTAAAATCCCAACATTTTAACTTTCAAAGAAGATGATTTACCTTTGATTCAAGCTTTGTAGATGATCACCCACAACAATCAAGTGCTCAAGTTGTTTCTCCAAGATCCAAACTCAAGATTGAAGAGCAAAAATGATGCACCAAAGCAAGCTTTCCTTTTCTTTTTTCTTTCTCTTCCTCTCGGCTCTCACTCTCTCTCTTTCTCTTTGTTTTGTTTTGTTTTGTCTTGTGATTAGCCTACAAGTCTTAAGGTAATAAAGAGTCAAAGACCATAGGAGATATTTCTAAGGCTAACCAATCATATAAAAGTTCCTCAATTGCATTTTTAACCCTTGCACTCCAACTTTCTCCTTCTTATACATTTTCCCTCAAACATTTGATAATCTTTCAATTAACTCCATAGGTCATAACTTAATCTAATCTAAAACATGTAATCATGCTTAATTACTTCACTAATCACTTTCTTATTTTAATCACCTATATTTAAACATACTTTCTCCATATATAAAACACTTAAACAACAACTTATATACCATTGGCAAAATTAGGGTTTTTAAACCCAACTTAAGCTTTCTAATAATTTATAACACTAAAGGTTCACTAATCTAAGGTTTTCAATCTTAGCCGAGATTAGGGTTTCTCCTTAGCCCTACAACCTTACTTTAACCGCACAAAATAATGAATAACTCTACTATCAATTTACGAACGGACTGGGGCCTCACAGTTCCAGTAGGACAGATACAATAAAAGAAAACCTCACGGGCAAGTTGGGTTACAATGTCTCATCCGACCTATGGATATTGTGAAAGGGTGAATCATACAGAAGAAAACTGTTGGCTAAATGGGCAAAAGTGCATGGGATGTGGGAGTACCAACCATAAAGTCCACGACTGTCCAAGGAGATATCCACGAGAAACTACGACTCAACAAGGAAATAGAACTATCCCTCGACAAGTCAATCGAAGAGAAAACCGACCAGTGGCATCTGCAAGAACATATGACACGGCCACACAACAGGGTTCAGGATTATCTGAAATCATAGAAGGTATGAATTTCGAGGACGAAATTCTTTTAAGGAGGGGAGATTGTGAGGACCCGAAAAATTTTCTTATTTCATTTTATTTTATTGGCTTAATTAATTATTTAATTCGACTATTTAAAATCCATTTATATGGAAAAACGCCTCTCTTATGTTTTTAAAACGTTTTGTTAGAAAAGTTACTTTTCGAAAACTCGTTTAGTTCAGAACAACGAGTACCCATTTTTCAAGACTACATTTGAATTGAGAGTATATTAATTTTGGAAAAATAAGAATGATCAATAGTAGATTAAGAAAAGTCGTGAGAACTCGTAAAATTTATTTATTTTAAACTCCTATTATGAGCTTATTTAAATATTTAAATGCTTGTTTACCCCGAATATTATTTTGTAACCTTTTTAGACCCAATTACATGGAACTATGACTTACATGTATTTTTTAAAATGACTTGTTATGGAAATTAATTTTTGGAAGTTCATTTAGTGAGAATAGTTGTTATTCTTGGTTTTGATGATCACAAAGGTCTTTGAAATATTTATCTAACTCTCTTCAAATATAAGTGTTTTTTTTCTATCAAAGAATCAGGTACGAATATGTCATGAAATGAAAATCAACCAAAAGGAGAAGCAAAAACAGGACACCCATGTCGGACGTCCAATGGAATCTGTCGGACGTCCGAAAGGATGAAGAACATCAGGAAGGAGTTTCTGTCGGACGCACATCGATCGTGTCGGACGTCCTAAAAATTCCACAAAGTTTTGATGACTCTCTGCCAAGACTCTGTCGGACGCTCGCTAGGAAGCATCGGACGTCCTGAAGGATCGGACGCATGCTTCGGACGCACATCAAACTCATCGGACGTCCTAAAAATTCCACGAAGATTTGATAGCTCTCTGGACGACGTTCGGACACTGAAGCTCGGACGATAAAATTCCATCGGACGTCCGAACAACAACTTGACTGTTTTTCGGACGATGGGTTCGGACGATGACTAAACCGTCGGACGTCCGACAGCCCCAACGGCTAGCTGACTCTTCATATGCCTTCTATCCGTTGGAAGCATTAATGAAGCCCACTTTTGGTTCCCTTCAAATACAAACGACTCTGAAGCAGATAGGGACTTTTGCACACTTGGTCTACAAGATCTCAAGAGATATTTTAGCTAGAAAATAGTCTCAAAAGTTAGATTTGTTCTCTAAGTGGTGTGAACTTCTGGTGAGCTTTTCTCTTGTGGTTGAAAGTTTCATTAGTGTAGCTTTGTTGAGGGTTATCTGAGTGTTTGTAAAACTTCTTAGTTTGACTAAGTGAGGCTTAGGGCAAGGAGGAAGTGCTCCCTCCATTGTACATCTAGTTGATCATATTTCATCAAAGAGAAGTTGCTCAACCTTGTGATTGGTCTTCAAGTTTGAGGAAAGCTTGGTAGACAATCGGTTTGATTTCCTATTTTACTTTTTGTTTAATAAAATTCTCATTGCTTATATATACTTGTCTTTCTGATCAATATTGCTATTGTCTTCTAATCTACTTGGTTGATCTTTACTAGAAAAGAAGGTAAATTTTTATTAAAGAAAAAGTGCATAAATTTGGTTAAGATTTTAATCAACCCAATTCACCCCCCCTCTTGGTTGTCTTTGGGACTTACAATTGGTATCAGAGCTTGGTCTCCTAGAGATTAAGCTCAAATGGCTTGGAGTAAAGATGACAACCAGTCATGCTATATTTGTTGAGGGGCAATCTGTTACTAGGCCTCCCATGTTCAGTGGCTCTAATTATATTAGCTGGAAAGAAAGGATGATTATCTTTTTGCAATCTATTGATATTGAGCTATGGTTTATTGTGAGTGAAGGACCGCATGAAGCTAACTTTCTTGATGCAGATACAGGGTTGTTTCGGCCAAAAATGAGAGCTGAAATGAATGCTCAAGATAGGACTAACCTCACATTGAATGCCAAGGCCATGAATGTTCTGTATAGTGCCTTAGATTCAAATGAATCAATTAGAGTAAAAGGCTGTAAATCAGCCAAAGAAATGTGGGATAAGTTAAGAGAAATCCATGAGGGTGGTGACAATGTGAGAGAACAGAAAAAGGCCATCTTGGTCACAAAGTATGAATCATTTAAAATTGAACCTCTTGAGGATATTGACAAAATGTATTGCAGGTTCAATGACTTGATCAAAGATCTCGAGGTGTTGGGCAAAGAGTACACTTTGGGAGAGAAGAACAGAAAAATTCTCAATGCATTGGGCAAAGAATGGGAAAATAAAGTGACTGCAATAGAGGAGGCTAAGGATTTAAATTCTGTGCCTATTGAATCTCTCATTAACTCACTAACCTCTTATGAGTTGAAGTTGAAATCTAAAGTGCAGGAGGAAGAGGATGCTAGAGCAAAGAGAAACATTGCTCTAAAGACTACTCAAGGTGAAGATGATCCAGCTCTCTTGGATGATGAAGACTCGGATGGTGATGATAATGATCTTGCTCTCATCACAAGGGGCTTCAAGAGAATCTTGAATAAAAGGAAGTTTAGAAGGGGAGGACCTAGCAATCAATTCCAAAATTATTCATCAAATGCAAGGAACAAAGGAAAACAAGAATTCAACAAGAAGCAAGTGGACAAATGCTACGAGTGTGGACAGCCTGGACACTACGCAAACGAATGCTCTGTAAAGAAAAAGAAAGATGGAAAAGCTGATCGAAAGCCAAGGTTCAATAACTTCCAGATTACATGGAATGAATGCAACTCTGAAGGGGAAGTTGAAGAAGAGAAAGAATCAGCTCAAATGGCTTTCATGGCTATTGGAGATAATGAGGTAACTTCCATACACTCTCAATCTGAAAGTGATGATGAAGAAGATGATGATCTTGAATCCTTTGTTGAAAAACTGCATAATGCCTTGAAGGAATCTTATGATAAAAACGAGCAGTTAAAACAGAAAATTACTTTTCTCATTCATGAAAATGCAAGTCTTCTTCAACAAAATAAACAATTAAAGACTGACAATGAATGTCTTGTAAGAGCCGGATTTGATGTTCAAAATGAGCTTGATAGAAAGACAAGTATTTGTGAAATGCTGAAGAAAAGACATGGTGATTTGAAGAAAAGAATGGACAACTTGGATGAGACTTTGAAAGCAAGAAAGCAAGATTTTCTCAAAAAGAACATGTCATCTACCTTTCTTACTGCTCATCAAAGAACATTAGCACACAACAAAAATGCACATAGTTTCACAACATATAGAAGAAGTGGATTGAGATATGTCAAACCATTACATATTAAGGATTCTTCCATTATGTGTGTTTTTTGTTGTCAAAAAGGGCATTTGAAAGGAGATTGCTATGTGAAAAGAAATCTGAACAAAGGGATGAAATGCATGTGGGTAGTTAGACACAATGCTAATATATGTAGATGATCTTCTTATTGTGCAAATATATGTAGATGATATTTTTTTGGTGCTACTAATGAGTATCTATGCAAGGATTTTTCCACCACTATGCAAAGTGAATTTGAAATGAGTATGATGGGAGAATTAAATTTCTTCCTTGGACTTCAAATACATCAAGCTCTTGAGGGAATTTTTATAAATCAAGCAAAATATACCAAGGAATTGCTGAAAAGGTTTGGCATGAAGGACTCAAAGCAAGTTGGAACTCCAATGTGCACTTCTACAAAGCTTGACAAAGATGAAGAAGGTAATCATGTGGATGAAAAACATTATAGAGGTATGATCGGAAGCCTACTCTATTTAACCGCAAGTAGACCTGATATTATGTTTGCTGTTTGCTTGTGTGCTAGATTTCAATCTTGTCCAAAAGAATCACATTTGAATGCTGTAAAAAGGATTTTTAGGTATTTGAAAGGTACATTAGACTATGGTCTTTGGTATGCTAGATCTAATGAGTTTGCACTATATGGTTATTCGGATGCTGATTTTGGAGGTTGTCGTGTGGATAGAAAGAGTACTAGTGGAACTTGTCATTTTCTTGGAAATTGCTTAGTCTCTTGGTTTAGCAAGAAACAATGTGCAATCTCTTTGTCTACAACCGAAGCGGAATATATTGCCGCTAGTGCATGTTGTGCTCAACTTTTATGGATGAAGCACACCTTGAATGATTTTGGATTGTTGTATGACTGCATGCCTGTATTCTGTGATAATACTAGTGCTATAAATTTGACCAAAAATCCTATTCATCATTCTAGGACAAAGCACATAGATATAAAGCATCACTTTATTCGTGATCTTGTTCAAAAAGGTGAAATATGTGTAAATTATGTTTGTTCTAAAGATCAATTTGCGGATATTTTTACAAAAGCTTTGCCATTAGATCAGTTCATTCATCTAAGATCAAAATTAGGAATAATCGAAAAATCATCTTAATTTTTGGGTCTTCGGACGTCCGAAAGAAGATGAACGGACGTCCGATGATGTTCTTCAGCCATTTTCCAGATTGCGCCTGTTCGGACGCAGCTGTCGGACGCACAACGTCGTTCGGCCGTCCGACAGTGCAACGGATCAAATTTTTAAATAACTTTCTTTCTCATTTGCTTCAGACTCTTCCTATTCTATTTCCTCTCGGACGAAAACTCTCTCTTCCCTCACTCTCAAATTCGTACCATTTTGAAGCTCTCATTCTCAAATTGACTCAAACAAAACTTTTTTCTGACTGATTGCGATTCATTTCTCCTGATCATTTCCCCGAATCGCATAACGTTTCATAAATTCCCAAATTTCCTTCAAAACCCTACTTTCTCATAACCGCTCTGCCAAATCTTGTTTAAGGCCTTTTTGTCCCAAAATTTCTGTGCAAATCACTTCCCTACCAATGTGTGCATCATTTGCATTCTTCATTCCACACATTTCACACAATGGTGAATCTGAGAGGAGGAAAGGTTACTGCCGGACGCAAGCATCCACTCAGGGATGAGGATGAGGAACTTCCTACGGTCAAACGTTCATCCAAACGCTTCAAGAGAGGAGCCATAAAGGGTCAAATGTCACGGCCTACTCCACAACCCACCTCTCAGCCTGAATCTGGACAGGGAACCTCTGCTCAACCGCCTCCAAAATCAGCCCCACTCCCTACATTCTTTGATGATACAGCAAGAGACAAACACTCCTTGATATCCCAGAAAGGTGTCATCCCTCAACGCACTGTAAACCCTTCTGAATTTCGTCTCATAGGTTTAGAAACCATTCTGAAGTTGTTTGCTTTTCAGAAATGGTCGCATATCATTTCTATGCCAAATGTTTACTATCCTGAAATGCTGCATCAATTTTTTGCTAATCTTAGGAAAGGCTCTGACCAAACTGAAATCTTTTCCAGGGTTAATGGGGTAGACTTAATCTTTGACTCTGAAATTGTGAATTCCATTTTAAATACTACCATTGAACGTGGGTGCAAGGATAAAATTGCAAATTTCTTTTCCTATGAAGAGCACCCTAATGCTGATAATCATTTTGATGGGGCTAAAATGTTGACCTATTTTAAAAGAAGTTTTTCCTCCCCTGCTGATGCTAAACTGAATGATCTTGCCCCTGTGAATTTAATTGCTTTTTCTATCATTTCAAACCTGCTTGTGCCTACTGATGGCCATAGAACTGATGCAAACAAAATGGAGTTGTACCTCTTTTATTGTTTTCGAGAAAAAATTCGGATTGATTTTGGTTTTGTCATGTGCAAGTTTTTACTTCGCTATACCACTGACTCTCGCAGAAAACTATCCTATGGAAAGTTTCTTCAAAAGATTTTTGAGTTTTTCAAAGTTCCAATTTTAGGTGTTTGTCCCAAAGAAGCATCTTCTTATGCCTTTACCAAAGGATACTTTGAAAGGAAAAATCTTGTTTTTAAAGATAATATGTGGTCTTATAAAGAGGCATCGTCCAGTGAACGTAGGTCTAAGGCTGCACATGATCCTTCATCTATTCCACTCACTCCCATTCATCCTAGGAAATCTGCCACTAAGGCATCTTCCTCCTCCAATGATGGAGTGATTGAGCTTCTTCATGAACTCAAACAGCATGTTCTTCTTCTAGAACATGGCCTAATGCTCACCATGTCCTCTGAGCAACAAACTGCCTTTCTAGACAAAAAGAACCTTCTCTTTCCCCCACCTGTGGTTGAGGAAGTGTCCCATGACAAAGAGCCACACCCCACTGATCCAAGCTCATCAATTCCAGACCCTGGTTCATCAACTCCTGTGACTCCTCATGGTCTTTCCACAGCAGATAAAGGCAAGGAACCAGTTGAAGTGGATGCTGAAACTGATGAAGAAACTGAAGAGGAGGACCTCTCCCAATATCAGCTCTCTCGAAGAACTCCTGGATCCACATAGTTCACTACTTAGGACATTTGCATTCTGTTTGTCTATTTTATGTGTTTGTAATGGTCAACATTTGTAACCTTCTTTTAATGTTTCTCTTGTTGGTACTGTATGTTTATGTTAAGTATTTTGAATGATGACTGTGTTTATGGATGTTTAAGTATTTTGGTGCAATGAATTTGGTTTTCATTGATGAATGTGTTTGTGGATGTGTTGATGTGATTGGTTGCCCTTTTGTGATGACAAAAAGGGGGAGAGGACTGGATTGATTGATGATTGATGATTGGTATTGATTGATGATTGATGATTGGTGATGTTGGATATGTTGGATTGATTGTTTAAATTTGGATTGGCTGATATGCTTAATTGTCATATTTTTTGAAAATTGTTTAACTCGGATGGGCAGCCAAGTGAGGGGGAGCTTTTTTTTTTCAAAATTTTTATGATTCACTAAGTAAGGGAGAGTTTTTACTGCAATCATCAAATCTCATTTCAAACCTTTGTTTTGTCATCATCAAAAAGGGGGAGAATGTTATTCTTGGTTTTGATGATCACAAAGGTCTTTGAAATATTTATCTAACTCTCTTCAAATATAAGTGTTTTTTGCCTATCAAAGAATCAGGTACGAATATGTCATGAAATGAAAATCAACCAAAAGGAGAAGCAAAAACAGGACACCCATGTCGGACGTCCAATGGAATCTGTCGGACGTCCGAAAGGATGAAGAACATCAGGAAGGAGTTTCTGTCGGACGCACATCGATCGTGTCGGACGTCCTAAAAATTCCACAAAGTTTTGATGACTCTCTGCCAAGACTCTGTCGGACGCTCGCTAGGAAGCATCGGACGTCCTGAAGGATCGGACGCATGCTTCGGACGCACATCAAACTCATCGGACGTCCTAAAAATTCCACGAAGATTTGATAGCTCTCTGGACGACGTTCGGACACTGAAGCTCGGACGATAAAATTCCATCGGACGTCCGAACAACAACTTGACTGTTTTTCGGACGATGGGTTCGGACGATGACTAAACCGTCGGACGTCCGACAGCCCCAACGGCTAGCTGACTCTTCATATGCCTTCTATCCGTTGGAAGCATTAATAAAGCCCACTTTTGGTTCCCTTCAAATACAAACGACTCTGAAGCAGATAGGGACTTTTGCACACTTGGTCTACAAGATCTCAAGAGATATTTTAGCTAGAAAATAGTCTCCAAAGTTAGATTTGTTCTCTAAGTGGTGTGAACTTCTGGTGAGCTTTTCTCTTGTGGTTGAAAGTTTCATTAGTGTAGCTTTGTTGAGGGTTATCTGAGTGTTTGTAAAACTTCTTAGCTTGACTAAGTGAGGCTTAGGGCAAGGAGGAAGTGCTCCCTCCATTGTACATCTAGTTGATCATATTTCATCAAAGAGAAGTTGCTCAACCTTGTGATTGGTCTTCAAGTTTGAGGAAAGCTTGGTAGACAATCGGTTTGATTTCCTATTTTACTTTTTGTTTAATAAAATTCTCATTGCTTATATATACTTGTTTTTCTGATCAATATTGCTATTGTCTTCTAATCTACTTGGTTGATCTTTACTAGAAAAGAAGGTAAATTTTTATTAAAGAAAAAGTGCATAAATTTGGTTAAGATTTTAATCAACCCAATTCACCCCCCCTCTTGGTTGTCTTTGGGACTTACAATAGTGAATGCGCATTTGGAGACAGTGATCGATTTGAGAATACAATAAGCTCGGAAAAATTGGAGACTTATGCATTAGTCTTAAAATAGGTATTTTTTATGTTTAAGTACTCAAGTATTAGTTAGTAGTACAATCGTTATAAGAATTTCTTGAAAATTCCACTTTATCGCGCACAAATCGGAAATACGCGTTTTCACACGCGCGGTTTAATTGAGGGACTTAAGACCTTTATTTCTAGACTATTAAGAATGAATAATAATAGTATGGATAGAAGTGCATTAGAGATTTAATGCACAAGTGAAACAAAACCGAGGGGAAACGAGCACGAAACGCGCGCGTGCGCGCACTCTCCTTAGTTGACTTTTGGAGCATTTTGGGCCACACATTCTTAGGCTTCTCATGGGAGCATCACACCAGATCAAAACTCTCCACTTTATCACCTCAAACAGCCGTGCAACTCTTTCTTTTTCCTCTAAACAGGCGTGCATATCTTCAAGAGGAAGAACACCAAGTTCTTCAATTTTTCCTCCATCAAATCTTCACTAATCCTCCACCAAATCACCTCAAATTTTAACCACGCCTTGCTAAACACTTGGAGAACACTTCAAGTTAGGAAAGGAGGCTGCTGTCACAGTTTTTCTTTGGCTCATAAGGACCAAAAATTTCTGTTTAGTTCCTCAAGAGAGGTAATGGACGATCAACCCTCCAAATCTTGATTTATGGAAGCAGTATTGCACTTATAAGCTTGTATATTCATGTGGGTAGCTTTATTTATGTTGGATCTTGGTGTGTGGGCTCTATGAACTCCCACAATGACTTGATGGACTGATTTCATGAGTTTTGATGTTTTTAATGTTGGTTTAGTGCTTAAATTAGTGGAAATAAGTTGTATTGTTGAAAGGAAGCTCAAAGGAGGTGAAGAGCAAAAATCTTCCGAATCTGCCCCTGCCATGTTCGTGCACTTTTGTGCAAATTTTTGAGATTCTAATGACTTAATTATAATGTATACATGTTATATGGATGGTGTAGAAAGTTTCATTGAAAAATAACATGATTTGGTTGGTCAAATGTAGTGATTTCTAAGGTTTAGCAAAACTGGAAAATTTTCCCGGATTGCCCAGGCAGTCTTTTTGTTTTGGCCATAACTTGCTGCTCCGATGTCTAAATCAAGTTCTGTTTGTGGCACTGGAAACTAGACATTCCCATAGTTCTAACGATATAAAATGCATGACTTGATTCCACCTGAGTGAACCACACCATCCATTTGAACTTGGCTGTTCTGTTTCATTAGTTCACTGAAGTTCTGTTTTGAGCAGCAAGTTGATGCTCAAATGTGGGTTAGTTGTGGACCGATTTTGAAAATGGTTTCTTCTGAAAAACTGTATCTTTATGAATGTGTTTTCCAACGCCACCAACCACGCTCAATTCTAAGTTGAATTGAGTGCGTTGTGGCCAATGTTTGAAACTGACTCAGTGGTGGAATTCTTCTTTTTGGACTGATTCTTAACTAATCTTGGTTTGGGACTTGTATTCGAAATTCTTGGTGTAAATCACCTACTAAATATGTCTTGAATCCTTACTGGATTTCTCATCATAAATGGGACATGTTTTAGGCATTTTCCTTGGTCAAAAGTTTCGAAAAGGAAACTTTCACACATAAGGCAGCTTTGTCTAGAGATTTTGGAAACTTGAGTGATTTCGTTTAGTGACTTCCCATGCTTATTTATCTATGAAATTTGGTAGAAGAATATCCCTTATATGGTAATACAATCATTCCAAATTTGGTACTATTCCGAGTCCGTTTCGCTGTTCAACTAAATTTCCAAGGTTCATGATTTGAGTTTGGAAAATCCTTGTTTAACAAGGGAATTTTGGGTAACTTTGAACCACCATATCTTGGTGCTCAAAACTTCAATCCTCGTTCCGCTTGTTTCGTTTTAAACTTGGATTGTAACTCTAGAGGAGTACCAAATTTCAAAGGCTAGTTCAAATTGAGTGAATTTATCCGAATTTTCAAAGTTGGCCAAAAACCAACCTAAATCTGTTTTGATAACTCAGGTTATCAACTTTGAGTCAATTTTTGAATATTGTCCACTTAGATTCATGGAAAGGTGTCTTCTAGGAACTTGTAGTACTCGGAATTTATTTTCCAACGGTACTAAGTTTTCCAATTTTGGACATTCAGGGAGTGAGTTATGATTTTTCAAAGAATACCCCAAAAATAAAAAATTTTGGCCATTTTGAAAAGAATCCGCGCGGGAATAATTTCATAGAATCCGGCCGTGTATCCGGTTAGTTCTTGGCCGGATAGTTGGCTGGATTGGTGGTGAGTTTTGAAAAAAAATTGGGTTTCTTCACTGCCTTGAATCCGGCCAGTTCTTGTCCGGATTGTGACGTGGCAGCTTTACTTTCAACTTCGGTCGTTCGTTTTGAAAATGATTTATATATACTTGTTTCCATCCAATGATTTTGAGGATGAAAATCGGATTATTCTTGAGTTTTTGAACTCCACTCTTGGGCCTCGATTTTATGAGAAAATTTAGGCTTATCATTGCAATATTTTCTAGATTGTACTAGTGTGTGACCTTCCGTGATAATTGGAAATTTTAAGTGATAGTGTGTGATAGTTAATTGTTATTTGCTCAGACGCTCAAGGGGATCTTCAAGAGGAACTCGGAGCGGACGCCTAAACACTTGTTTGAGCGCTTACTCTCTTGTTTCAATAGGTGAGTGTTCCATAAAGGAGTACGTAATTTGAATGAATCTATGGCATGCTTATTCCATGATCATTGAGTGTTAAGTGCTGCATGTTAAGTTTTTACCACACTCATGGATATTTAAGTAGGGTATACTAGAATTACTCGACATGAAATACTTGAAGTACATATACTTGAATTACTTGACCTGAGATACTTCAATTGCATATTTATGTGATGTGTTTAAATGATTAATGATGCTATGTTTGCATAAGTTGGTTGGAGGGTGTGAGAACCCGTAAATTTCTTTAGTTCTAGGCTTTATTTTATGTAATTGCACGCCTTTTATGCATTTTCTTTATTAGGAAATTTTTTCGGATAATTTTTATGAGTGAATATAGTTTTTAGGTGAGTTTTCTAGTATTGGTTAGTTTTTAAGAAATTAAGAGCGTATACCGGATGTGGGACCCACTAAGGCGAAAAGTTTGGAAAAATTCGGCCAACTAGGTTAAGTTTTGGACACTGGGTTTAAAGTATCGGGTGCTAAGAGATAATTAGAGGTTACCCAAGTGGATTGGTGTGAGAGGAAACAAAGTGATAGCTATGCATTTAATGAAGTGACAAGTGTCACTTAGAGATTGGTTGTAATTTATGACTACTATTCACCTTTTACCATTTGACCAAATAAATAAAAAAATTACCAAAAATTTACCATTTTCTTCTTCTTCTTGGCCGGCCACTTCAAGCAAAAAGAAAGGGAGAAGCTCTTCAAATACTTGCTTCCATCTTGCTCAAATTCAACAAATCAACCATTTGATCTTGCATTTGTTCCATAAAACCCCTTCACTTAGTGATTGTGAGGTGTTTAGTGGAGTTGTTTGGAAGGCTAAGGTGATTAGTTGCTCTCTCTCTCTTGTATTACTAAGGTGTGTAGTGAAGGACCCCTCTCCTCCATCTAATGATGTTTAATTCATGATTTGTGGTAGCCTAAGACGGAATTTTGTGGATTATATATTGATTTTGGTTGAATTTGGTGAAGTTTTATAATTATTGATGATTTTTCTATTGTAATATGATTGTTATGGTGTGGCTATGTATGATGATTGGAAATGATCTAGAATGAAGCTAGAAGGCGTATGTGGTGGTTAATTGCAAGAAATTTCTGCTTTGGAAAGAAATTTGGAAAGTTAGGGTTTCATGTTCTTACATTCTGCCCGGCACTGTACCTCATAGTTAGAGGCCGAATTGGCCTTGGATTAAAACATCAAAGTTGTAGGGAATTATATTTTAGAGATTCCTACAAAATTTCATGTCAATCGGAGCAACGTAGCTTGAGAAAAGACTGAAATACCCCTGCTGCCCTGGTTCTACCCGAATTTGCTAATTGCGTCTGTAATTGGTTAATTTGGTTGGTAATGCTTCTTATTTGGTTTTTGGTTCCTTCTGATGAATTGTACCCTTGTATCTTAGCTTTCGGATGGATTTGGAATCACTTGATTTGGACTTAGGTAGCCTGACTTATGATGTTTGAACCAGAATGCGGTTTGTGAACCTGTTTTTACGGTTCTGGTTTGGTTTCTTGCATTTTTGACCTAGTTACACTCGTAACTGGGAAGAGTAGCCTTCTTCAACATTGTATCCCTATCTCTTAGATTCGAAACGGTGTATCTTGTACCTCCATCCGATAATCGTAGTGCCAATGGTACCAAAACCGTAAAATGATGTCAAAAACTGTTTTTTTGGGGTAGAGCTTAATTCCATTTCCGGATCTTCCTGGTTTACTCTTGTGCTTATACATTCTTATGGAGCCCTATTTTGGTGGTATTTGGAATTGTTTTATGACCCATAATCGAGTCTTATTGTGCTTATTTGAATGTTTTAGGACGTGCCGGTTGTGTCCAATATGCTAAACGACGTCAAAACTATTTTGGGGTTTTAGAGCTTAACTTTCATTTCCGGACTTTTCCCTAGCTTGAATTGTACTTGTACTACTTGGAGCTTCCTGAACGGCTATTGAATGAACTTATTTTGTGTGTGACTTTAGGAGTGATTGAGAAAAAAAAAAGAAGCCTTGATGGCTGGAAAAGTAAGAAATTTAGGGGAAGTGCTGTCCAATTTTCTAGGCCGTTTGGTTCCTTTAAGTTTGAATTGCCTTTTGGTAGAAATGAAGGGCTTTTGGGTTGTTTGAGCCTAGGTCTTCATGTTACCTTTTCGTTCCCAAAAATCATGTTTTGCACCCTTGCATTAATAATTATTTGGCGAGGCATACGACTGGTAGTCGAGCCTCACATGTGCATTCTGTATACTCGATTTTGGAAGTGGAACCTTCAATTGTTTTACTTTGGTTCTTTTAGGGTTTCTTGGCGATTAAAGCCAATCTGAAGTGAAAACTTTTGAAGTATCCGTACTTGAACCGGTGAGTGTACCACTCCCCTCACTTGTTGTTTAACTCGGTTTCTGCCTCTGCAATCTGCGATTTAAATGACTGCACTATCTGTTTATTTTGTTTGAGACGAGGTGTCGCGCCCCCATTTTTATAAGAAAAATAAATGAATAATTGGTTTAAAAAGTGAATTTTTTAGTTGAAAAATGAATTTTTGATTTACAAAGAAAATGAAGAAAAATATGGGTCTAAATGGGACATGAAAATGCGACGATTTGACCCAAAATATAGTTTAAAAAGGGTTTTTGAAATAAAAAATCGGAGTCGCCACTTGGTATAGAGTTAAGGTGTACCAAGTCACCTAAAATGAATTTTTTAAAAGAAAAGGTAGAAAGAAACCCCTTTTAAACGACTCCTAGTCCACGTAAACCAACGAAAAAGGTTCGGGAGTCACATTTGACGAAGGGGAAGGCAAGGATAAAAATCCAAGGCACCCCTTCGACCTAGCCAAGGCTAGTTGCGTGATTTAGTCAAAGATTTTCTTGTTTTAACCAAAGAATTTATCACATTTGGATGTACTATATGAATGCAAACCTTAAACCTAGGAGGGCATCAGGGGGGTCACAATATCTCTTCAAAGCTTGAATGGTGCCGCCAATCACATTAATTGTGATGCCCAATAATGACTCTTTGGAGAGGTCACGAATAATGCAAAAATATGAGACTCTAAAAAAGGAAAATGTCACGGCCCCATTTTCCCCTAAGGCGAACCAGAGGGGTCAACGGGCCGCCTTCCCAGCTCTCGCCGGGACTCAGTCGTTCACTACAGTCCTCAAACAAATACAAGATAAAATCTCCAATATAAATCAAATATTCCAACATTTACATATCAAAAGCGAAGCGTCCACGCTTCCGCAGCGCCACTCTAATCCTTGATACCAACTATTATACAGGAGGAAGTCCAAAACTAGACTATTACACAACCAGTCAATTCTAAACGTTCAATGCAATCCCAATATGAACCATTATACAAAAGGAAATCCAAATTCAATCCATACATGAGATAATCCAGGATTAAACACTACAAGCCACTCCTTCGCCTTGAGCCCTGTGGAGGGGAATAAAACATTTTGGGGTGAGCTAGAAGCTCAGCGAGTAACCAATAAAATCAGTTATCAAATCAGTTTCACAATCGTTCATTTCAATAATGTCATGATTCAGTAATCAGTGCACTTTCATTTCTCTCGTGAGCCAGTGAAATCATGGTACTTAGACGTCCAACGCTCCAAACAATCATTTAACATTGAACATTTAACATTGAACAGTGAGAAAGAGCCCATTGGCTCTACAGGAACATTAACCAGTGGAGGAAACGTTGGGGTCCAGCACACGAATTCCAAGTACTCATTTGAGCCAAAACATGTCAAGAACTTATATGCCGGCACACAGGATATGCAATCAAAGAAATGATGCAAGAAACATTTCAAAGGTAACGTTGGAGAGAGTTTAAGGTCACTCACCTCCACGGCTCACAATCCTCGTCCAATATAGCCAATTTCATCATTCAAGTCCTAAATCACAAACTCAATGCAAATAACTTCCTTCAAAGTTCGGACAGCACTTCCCCTGAATTTGTTAACTTTTCCAGCCATCATGGCTTCATTATATCCTCTGCCAGTCCCAAAGGTACACACACAACAACAACAAGTTCATCCCATAGCTATTCAGCAAGCTCCAAGTAGTACTAGTACAAGTCAAGCTAGGGAAAAGTCCGAAAATGAAGGTTTAGCTCAAACCAGAAAAACAGTTTTGGACATCACTTTGCGGTAATGGCACAACTTGTACTACGATTATCGGATTAGGGTGTAAGATACACCGTCTCGAAGCTAAAAGACAGGGCTACAACAATATAGAAGGCCACTCAGTCCAAATCCTAGCACAACTAGGTCAAAAATGCAGAAAACCAACCCAGAACCGTAATTGCAAGTTCCCAAATCACACAAAACTGTAATTCGTCTATCTCAGTCTATACAGGTCCAAATGCCGAAATTCCAAAGGCATATGATAGCTAAGACATCCAGCTACATTTCATCAGAAAACACCAACAACAAAATCCAAACCAATCCCAGCCAAAACAGTCAATTACAAGTACAGTTCGCACATTCTGATCACCCAGAACAGCAACAGTAGAAACGGCATAACTCACTCTACACTACTCCAAATGCCCTGAAATTTTGAAGGCACTTCAAAATCATTAATACCTACAACTTTCATGTTTTGAGAAAAGGACAATTCGGCCTCCATCTAGGACCTAAAATTTCGGACAGAATGAAGAACCAAGAACCCTAATTTTCCAGAATTCCTTCCAAATCCAAAATTGATTGCAATTGCCAATCATTTACATCCACTAGAGTCATAACCCCTTATTACCAACCATCATAAACAACCACAATATCAAGATCACATTAAACCAGAAAATTCCTCACAAAAATAAAAACTTCACCATATCATCCATAAGCAAGCAATAAACCACAATTTCCAACTCTATAGCCACCATTAGGCATAAATTCAACATCATTAGGTGTAAGAGTAAATTCACACACCACTCACCTAGTAACAAGAGAGGTAGAGATGTTGGCCACCTTAGCTCTTCAAACAAGCTTCACTAAACCACTCACTAGCACCAAAGGGATAGAGTTTATGGAGTAGAAACTTGATCAAGCACTTGGTTGGATGATTTGAGCTAGGTAGTTACCAAGATGTTGAAGAGTTTTCTCTTCCTTTTTAGCTCAAGAGGGCCGGCCACCAAGAAGGTAAGAAATGAATGAATTTTGGTTAATTTTAGGATATTTAACCAATTGGTCAAAATGTCAACAAAAATGAATAGTAAATCTTAAGTTACTTCCAATACAATGGTGACACTTGTCACCTCCATTAATGCACTCCTATCTTTTCTTTTTCCTCTCACATCAATCATTTCACACACTCTACTTATCTCTTAACACCCGATAAATTTTACACAGTATCCGAAACTTAACCTTTTTGGCCGAATTTCTTCCGAATTTCCACACTAGCGGGTCCCACGTCCGATATACGCTCTTTATTTCTCAAAAACTAACCGATACTAGAAAATCATTTAAAAACCATTTTTGCTCATAAACTTTATCTGGAAAATTTTCTAATCAAGAAAATGTAGAAAAGCGGGCGTTAAACAAATAAACCCTAGAAAAGTAGAAAATTTCCGGGTTCTCAAATTCATTTTTTTTTCGGGGCGTCACAATCTCCCCTCCTTAAAAGAATGTCGTCCTCAACATTCCCTCTTGTACCAATCAAGTCGAGACATCCCGTAAAAATCTCTCAAGAGTCAAATCAAACCCACAGTCCGGCATCCTAAACTTCAAACCTAGGATACACTACAGAGATCTGAAGCCTAAGCTCTGATACCAACTGTCACGGCCCCATTTTCCCCTAAGGCGAACCAGAGGGGTCAACAGGCCGCCTGCCCAGCTCTCGCCGGTACTCAGTCGTTCACTACAGTCCTCAAACAAATACAAGATAAAATCTCCAATATAAATCAAATATTCCAACATTTACATATCAAAAGCGAAGCGTCCACGCTTCCGCAGCGCCACTCTAATCCTTGATACCAACTATTATACAGGAGGAAGTCCAAAACTAGACTATTACACAACCAGTCAATTCTAAACGTTCAATGCAATCCCAATATGAACCATTATACAAAAGGAAATCCAAATTCAATCCATACATGAGATAATCCAGGATTAAACACTACAAGCCACTCCTTCGCCTTGAGCCCTGTGGAGGGGAATAAAACATTTTGGGGTGAGCTAGAAGCTCAGCGAGTAACCAATAAAATCAGTTATCAAATCAGTTTCACAATCGTTCATTTCAATAATGTCATGATTCAGTAATCAGTGCACTTTCATTTCTCTCGTGAGCCAGTGAAATCATGGTACTTAGACGTCCAATGCTCCAAACAATCATTTAACATTGAACATTTAACATTGAACAGTGAGAAAGAGCCCATTGGCTCTACAGGAACATTAACCAGTGGAGGAAACGTTGGGGTCCAGCACACGAATTCCAAGTACTCATTTGAGCCAAAACATGTCAAGAACTTATATGCCGGCACACAGGATATGCAATCAAAGAAATGATGCAAGAAACATTTCAAAGGTAACGTTGGAGAGAGTTTAAGGTCACTCACCTCCACGGCTCACAATCCTCGTCCAATATAGCCAATTTCATCATTCAAGTCCTAAATCACAAACTCAATGCAAATAACTTCCTTCAAAGTTCGGACAGCACTTCCCCTGAATTTGTTAACTTTTCCAGCCATCATGGCTTCATTATATCCTCTGCCAGTCCCAAAGGTACACACACAACAACAACAAGTTCATCCCATAGCTATTCAGCAAGCTCCAAGTAGTACTAGTACAAGTCAAGCTAGGGAAAAGTCCGAAAATGAAGGTTTAGCTCAAACCAGAAAAACAGTTTTGGACATCACTTTGCGGTAATGGCACAACTTGTACTACGATTATCGGATTAGGGTGTAAGATACACCGTCTCGAAGCTAAAAGACAGGGCTACAACAATATAGAAGGCCACTCAGTCCAAATCCTAGCACAACTAGGTCAAAAATGCAGAAAACCAACCCAGAACCGTAATTGCAAGTTCCCAAATCACACAAAACTGTAATTCGTCTATCTCAGTCTATACAGGTCCAAATGCCGAAATTCCAAAGGCATATGATAGCTAAGACATCCAGCTACATTTCATCAGAAAACACCAACAACAAAATCCAAACCAATCCCAGCCAAAACAGTCAATTACAAGTACAGTTCGCACATTCTGATCACCCAGAACAGCAACAGTAAAAACGGCATAACTCACTTTACACTACTCCAAATGCCCTGAAATTTTGAAGGCACTTCAAAATCATTAATACCTACAACTTTCATGTTTTGAGAAAAGGACAATTCGGCCTCCATCTAGGACCTAAAATTTCGGACAGAATGAAGAACCAAGAACCCTAATTTTCCAGAATTCCTTCCAAATCCAAAATTGATTGCAATTGCCAATCATTTACATCCACTAGAGTCATAACCCCTTATTACCAACCATCATAAACAACCACAATATCAAGATCACATTAAACCAGAAAATTCCTCAAAAAAATAAAAACTTCACCATATCATCCATAAGCAAGCAATAAACCACAATTTCCAACTCTATAGCCACCATTAGGCATAAATTCAACATCATTAGGTGTAAGAGTAAATTCACACACCACTCACCTAGTAACAAGAGAGGTAGAGATGTTGGCCACCTTAGCTCTTCAAACAAGCTTCACTAAACCACTCACTAGCACCAAAGGGATAGAGTTTATGGAGTAGAAACTTGATCAAGCACTTGGTTGGATGATTTGAGCTAGGTAGTTACCAAGATTTTGAAGAGTTTTCTCTTCCTTTTTAGCTCAAGAGGGCCGGCCACCAAGAAGGTAAGAAATGAATGAATTTTGGTTAATTTTAGGATATTTAACCAATTGGTCAAAATGTCAACAAAAATGAATAGTAAATCTTAAGTTACTTCCAATACAATGGTGACACTTGTCACCTCCATTAATGCACTCCTATCTTTTCTTTTTCCTCTCACATCAATCATTTCACACACTCTACTTATCTCTTAACACCCGATAAATTTTACACAGTATCCGAAACTTAACCTTTTTGGCCGAATTTCTTCCGAATTTCCACACTAGCGGGTCCCACGTCCGATATACGCTCTTTATTTCTCAAAAACTAACCGATACTAGAAAATCATTTAAAAACCATTTTTGCTCATAAACTTTATCTGGAAAATTTTCTAATCAAGAAAATGTAGAAAAGCGGGCGTTAAACAAATAAACCCTAGAAAAGTAGAAAATTTCCGGGTTCTCAAATTCATTTTTTTTTCGGGGCGTCACAATCTCCCCTCCTTAAAAGAATGTCGTCCTCAACATTCCCTCTTGTACCAATCAAGTCGAGACATCCCGTAAAAATCTCTCAAGAGTCAAATCAAACCCACAGTCCGGCATCCTAAACTTCAAGCCTAGGATACACTACAGAGATCTGAAGCCTAAGCTCTGATACCAACTGTCACGGCCCCATTTTCCCCTAAGGCGAACCAGAGGGGTCAACAGGCCGCCTGCCCAGCTCTCGCCGGGACTCAGTCGTTCACTACAGTCCTCAAACAAATACAAGATAAAATCTCCAATATGAATCAAATATTCCAACATTTATATATCAAAAGCGAAGCGTCCACGCTTCCGCAGCGCCACTCTAATCCTTGATACCAACTATTATACAGGAGGAAGTCCAAAACTAGACTATTACACAACCAGTCAATTCTAAACGTTCAATGCAATCCCAATATGAACCATTATACAAAAGGAAATCCAAATTCAATCCATACATGAGATAATCCAGCATTAAACACTACAAGCCACTCCTTCGCCTTGAGCCCTGTGGAGGGGAATAAAACATTTTGGGGTGAGCTAGAAGCTCAGCGAGTAACCAATAAAATCAGTTATCAAATCAGTTTCACAATCGTTCATTTCAATAATGTCATGATTCAGTAATCAGTGCACTTTCATTTCTCTCGTGAGCCAGTGAAATCATGGTACTTAGACGTCCAACGCTCCAAACAATCATTTAACATTGAACATTTAACATTGAACAGTGAGAAAGAGCCCATTGGCTCTACAGGAACATTAACCAGTGGAGGAAACGTTGGGGTCCAGCACACGAATTCCAAGTACTCATTTGAGCCAAAACATGTCAAGAACTTATATGCCGGCACACAGGATATGCAATCAAAGAAATGATGCAAGAAACATTTCAAAGGTAACGTTGGAGAGAGTTTAAGGTCACTCACCTCCACGGCTCACAATCCTCGTCCAATATAGCCAATTTCATCATTCAAGTCCTAAATCACAAACTCAATGCAAATAACTTCCTTCAAAGTTCGGACAGCACTTCCCCTGAATTTGCTTACTTTTCCAGCCATCATGGCTTCATTATATCCTCTGCCAGTCCCAAAGGTACACACACAACAACAACAAGTTCATCCCATAGCTATTCAGCAAGCTCCAAGTAGTACTAGTACAAGTCAAGCTAGGGAAAAGTCCGAAAATGAAGGTTTAGCTCAAACCAGAAAAATAGTTTTGGACATCACTTTGCGGTAATGGCACAACTTGCACTACGATTATCGGATTAGGGTGTAAGATACACCGTCTCGAAGCTAAAATACAGGGCTACAACAATGTAGAAGGCCACTCAGTCCAAATCCTAGCACAACTAGGTCAAAAATGCAGAAAACCAACCCAGAACCGTAATTACAAGTTCCCAAATCACACAAAACTGTAATTCGTCTATCTCAGTCTATACATGTCCAAATGCCGAAATTCCAAAGGAATATGATAGCTAAGACATCCAGCTACATTTCATCAGAAAACACCAACAACAAAATCCAAACCAATCCCAGCCAAAACAGTCAATTACATGTGCAGTTCGCACATTCTGATCACCCAGAACAGCAACAGTAAAAATGGCATAACTCACTCTACACTACTCCAAATTCCCTGAAATTTTGTAGGCACTTCAAACTCATCAATACCTACAACTTTCATGTTTTGAGAAAAGGCCAATTCGGCCTCCATCTAGGACCTAAAATTTCGGACAGAATGAAGAACCAAGAACCCTAATTTTCCAGAATTCCTTCCAAATCCAAAATTGATTGCAATTGCCAATCATTTACATCCACTAGAGTCATAACCCATTATTACCAACCATCATAAACAACCACAATATCAAGATCACATTAAACCAGAAAATTCCTCACAAAAATAAAAACTTCACCATATCATCCATAAGCAAGCAATAAACCACAATTTCCAACTCTATAGCCACCATTAGGCATAAATTCAACATCATTAGGTGTAAGAGTAAATTCACACACCACTCACCTAGTAACAAGAGAGGTAGAGATGTTGGCCACCTTAGCTCTTCAAACAAGCTTCACTAAACCACTCACTAGCACCAAAGGGATAGAGTTTATGGAGTAGAAACTTGATCAAGCACTTGGTTGGATGATTTGAGCTAGGTAGTTACCAAGATTTTGAAGAGTTTTCTCTTCCTTTTTAGCTCAAGAGGGCCGGCCACCAAGAAGGTAAGAAATGAATGAATTTTGGTTAATTTTAGGATATTTAACCAATTGGTCAAAATGTCAACAAAAATGAATAGTAAATCTTAAGTTACTTCCAATACAATGGTGACACTTGTCACCTCCATTAATGCACTCCTATCTTTTCTTTTTCCTCTCACATCAATCATTTCACACACTCTACTTATCTCTTAACACCCGATAAATTTTACACAGTATCCGAAACTTAACCTTTTTGGCCGAATTTCTTCCGAATTTCCACACTAGCGGGTCCCACGTCCGATATACGCTCTTTATTTCTCAAAAACTAACCGATACTAGAAAATCATTTAAAAACCATTTTTGCTCATAAACTTTATCTGGAAAATTTTCTAATCAA
Organism: Coffea eugenioides; assembly: GCF_003713205.1. Lineage (NCBI taxonomy): Eukaryota > Viridiplantae > Streptophyta > Magnoliopsida > Gentianales > Rubiaceae > Coffea > Coffea eugenioides. Next base: position 44,263 of record NW_020862876.1, on the reverse strand, counting down.
GAAAATGTAGAAAAGCGGGCGTTAAACAAATAAACCCTAGAAAAGTAGAAAATTTCCGGGTTCTCAAACTTATTTTTTTTTCGGGGCGTCACAGAAAAGGAACAAGATAATTATAAAAATATACGTGATCTAAGGGAATGCATCATGTCGGGTACGGGGGACTAATGTTCGTGACTCAATTTTCCCTTTTAATAGAGGGAATACGAGCGTTCTAAGGCTAGAAAGCCAAACTCGTCCATATCCCATATTCAAGGGGTTATCTCTAGTCTAATCAGGCAAAATGCACTAATCTACCCCCCTAATTTCCTAAATGAGATGCAAATCCAAATGTTATATATACATAGGGGTAAGGGATATTTTATTAGAGGAAATATTATGTGAAAATGATAAAGATCCTAAAAATGAAAAAATATGCATGAAGTGTAATGTAATCATACAAATATGATCTAACGAGGGAGGTCCCTAAGGGTCTAGCATTGGACTAGCCCATGTCTATGGATCCTCACTAGCATTGGACTAGTGGGAAATCGGAACAAAGAACCACAACTAGCGTTGGACTAGTGTGGTGACGGGAAAGGAATCACAGCTAGCATTGGACTAGTGTGATAACATGCATTTATTACAATAAATCATATAAAGCATAATAAACAAATAAACGCACAAATCACATATAGCACATAACACATAAGCATGGTATCTAGATGCAAGGCCCTAAGAAAGCGGTAACACATAGCACATATACATGCAAAACACACATAAGGCAAGTAAATCAAATAAAGCCCTAACTATTACATTCGGGGAGGAAGCCTACTACAATCTAAGAGGTAAGGAATTAAATGAAATGATATAATAGCCTAAATATTACAATTGTGACATTCAAGTAACTTTCAATGATCAAAAATTGAACCAAAATAAAATAAAAATACTAAATTAAAACAAATAAAGCGAATAAATAAATAAATAACATGAAAACATTCAAATGGCATGCAATTGAGCACATAAAGTCACATAAGGCACATAAGGTCAAATAAAGTCAAGAATAAAGGATAGAGTGTACCTCCCTTGAGTTGATGCCCTAATAGGGTGAAATTACTTATTTACCCTCCAAAATAAAAGAAAAGGTCAAGGCATCACTTTAATTAACAAATAATCATAAAAGATGAATATAAACATGAAATTGAATCAATTGAAACATATAAACAACCTACTTTTAAGAATTTAAAACAAAGAGGGACTTAAGTGCACAAATTAACAAAGTTTTGGGGTCAAAATTAAAGAAAAATAAAGTTCAAGGACCTATTCACAATTATATTAAGGACCTAATTGAAAGAAACTTAAAGTAGTTAGGGCCATAGTGAAATTAAATAAAGTACAGGGACTAAACTGTAAAATCATTTCTAGCCTTTATAACCTAACAGGCCACTTGGGCCATTTTTCCATTTGCGGGCCAAAGACCCTCCTAGCCCAACCGAAACTCAAAGCCGAAGGAGTGGGCCAGTCAACTATTCTGACCCCAAAACTTTCTAACAAACTGATGGGTTTTAAACCTTTAGCCCAAGACGAATCCGAAGAAGAAAATTGCCTAGCTGAAATCCAAATGACCTAACCAACTAACCCAATCCAATTCCCCTTTTATTTTACCAAAATCCAACAAACTAATAGGTGACCTAAAAAAAAATGTTAAAGTCTAAATTCATCCCAAAGCTCACCAATAATCTATCCAAAAAACACATTAAACCATATCAAAGAAGATTAACATTTTAAAGGGGACAAAATTGATTAATTTTTCTAAGTTTAGGACCAAATCATGATTTCCAGAACTTTGGGGCAAAATTGAAGATAAGGTTCAAGGCTTAATTTGCAATTGTGGCAGGGACCCAATTGAAAGAATTATAACAGTTTTGGGGGTGAAATTATGAAATTCAGGAACCCTGGGGCTAAATCACAGAACAAAACCAGAATGGGGGGACTGAAATTGCAATTTTGGACAGATAATCATCTTCTCCAAACGGGCTCAACATCAGACCACCCTTTCGTTCTTCTTCGCACGCGGAAAAACAACAGAAAAATTCATCTTCAGACTCCCCCAAAAAATGAAATTCACACGAATCTCCTCTCATACAGTCTTATATCATTAACTTGAGTTCATGAAAAACAGAAGAGATGCAAGACACCAGTACATCAAAATTCCTCAAACACAAGGGAAAGGAACTTGCTGACTTTATCCGGTTTCTTCACACGAAAAGGAAAAAAATGCAAACAAATCTTCTTTCAATAAGAATTTTCAGCCAGGCATTTCGGCAAACAGGTTAGGGGCATCAGGAATTTCATCAGATTTTTGCTCCATTGAAGTTATGATTGGCCCAAAAATTTGTCAGAAACATAAGGAAATTCAGTCCAGACAATCACAGATAGCATGTATGTTTCACAATCATGTATAATCGGCAAACATTACAATGAGCAAATTCAGAAAAAAACATGCCTTTGAGAGCTTCCAACGTTTGTGTTTGGAAAGAAGCTGAAATTTGAAGGAAAAAAATGACTTACAATGCTTTCTTGGTGAAGAATTTGCAGGCGGTGGTGGTGGCTTCCCGTGGTGGCAGTGAGGTGGTGACGGCTCGGTGAATTGGAAATCTTCACTGCTGTTGCTGCTCAAGTCATCCACGGAAGAAGAGCAGGTGGAGAAGGGGTTTATGCCGCCTGGTGGCCGCGCTGGAGTTGGGAAGTGCATCAGGTAGCTAGACGGCGCACGAGATGGAAGTGCTGCGCGGAGCTCGGAGGTGGCGAAAAGAAGAACCCTGGCGGAGGGAGAAAGAGAGGCGGTTGACGGAGGGAGAAAGAGAGGCGGTTAAAATTGGGGAGAAAGAGAGGGGATGGATGGCAGGGGTGGCGATGGGGGTTGGAATTGGGGACCGCCGTTGGCCGGGTGTTGTTGGTCATCTTCTCCACCTTTTCCTTTTTTCAAATTTTTTCCTTTTTCTCCCTTCATCCGCCGCTCCTCATTTTCTCCTTCTTTTCCGTGGCCTTTTTCCTTTCAACCGGCCCTTTGTTTAGCTTTCTTTTCTTGCCCCTTTTTCCGGCTCTCTGTTTTTCTTTTCCCTTCGCCTTGTCCGTTGCCTTTCTTCCTCACTTAACTCCCCTATTTTTCCCCAGCCGAAAACCACTTCTTCCCTCTTTTCTCCTTCTAGCCGTCACTCCCAATCTCTCTGTTTTTTCGTTCGCCTCTTTCGTAGCTCCTCCCCCCAAAACCTAGCCGCCTTCTTTTCTCTTCAATCCATCCCCTCTCCTTGTCCTCGTCCGTCCGCCTCTCTTATTCTTTTTTTTTCCTTCTGTTTCTTCTAGCCTCCAAACGAAGCTCCCCTCTCTAATTGTTCCCCCCTTTTTTGTTACCCCCTTTTTTGTTACCCCCCGTTTTGGCTTGCGGCTGTTTGCATTTTTAAAGGCACCCCAAAAAAATTAAACCTAATATGAAAGGCCAAGATTTCAAACCCCAAAGTAGGCTTATGTGTCTTATTCTTGTCCCTTTGATTGACTTTTTCTTTTTTTCTTTTTCCTTTTTTTTTCTCTTTTTTTCAAAAATTTAGTGTAAAAAACTCTTAATTCAATTAAAGTAAGACAAGAGACACGAATCGAAACAAATAAAATTAAATCAAAATCAAAATCAAAAATCGAAACAAATAAAATAAAAAAAAAATTTAAATGATTAAAGTTTGAAATCAAAATTTGGTGTCTACAGAGGGTGTACTTTATCACACTCGTTCTCTTGTCTGTTCATATGCCAATTTTGGTAAGAATCTGAATCTGTTATCGGTATCTGTATCTGTATCTGTTCGGACGTCATTGGAAGCTTGTATCCAACGACCTTTCTGTGACCTCTGAGTTCAACACCTGTGGCTAGTTACTCGAGTCGGGCCGGCAAGGGCCTGGTCGATTAGATAACGAACCACGGTAGTCTGTTTTGGGATCTTTGGGTATTGAGACCCTTGATTCCGGTATACTCGAGTATTACCATTTCTGAACTGATTGGAGTTCGGGCCCGGTAGGGGTATGTGAGGTGGAAGGAATCGGAGAAAGTGGAGTCTACGGTATTGGTTACTTCTTTAACGTTGATGGAGTGTCAACTATTATTTCGATCAAGTTTCGGTGAAGCAAATGGGAATTTGGCTCCTGAGAGCCACCCGTATCCTTTCTGTCTATAGTGTTTGTTCACTTCTTTCTTTGATGCACATATGTGATTAATTGAATATGAAGTTCCACGTTTCTTACTTGCTATTATTTTGGTACCTCATTGAGCGTAAGCTCACCCCTTCCCGTTATCTTTGTTTTCCTTACAGGGAACCACTTTTGGGGCTAAGATGTTTTGAAGCACGAGTCGAGCTAGTTTTAATATATTTTTGTAAAGCTCCTCGATAGTTGGAAAACCCTAAATGTATTTTGGTCTAGTTATCTTCTTTTGTTCCGTAAATTACAAACGTATGTGTATAAAACTATTTACCCTGTTTATGTATTCTATCTGGATAGGAAATGTTTTCCCGAGTCATATGACCATATCTGTATTCGTTTGGCTCCTGGTTGGGTGATGATGTGGCAACCACTATTCATTGTGGTTTTGATTTTTTCGTTTTGCTATTTGGCGACTTTGAATCGTTTGAGCACGCTATTACCTTCCTGAACGTTTTCGATTTCATTTAACTGCTAGATAGTGCTGGCGAGAGTTGGGCAGGCGGTCCGCCGAACCCTTTGGTTCGCCTTAGGGTGAGATGGGGCTGTCACAGTTGGTATCAGAGCCGCTTCGTGTGGTCTCTGCGTGGAGTGAGTTTGGGGCCAAGTGGTGTTATGGTCCTGCTGTTGGTGAAGGTGTCTAAAAGGGTTAAGTGCTCTTTTGAGCATAAGTTATGAACCGGGCATGTTATAAGTGTAAAAATCTTTATCATGAAACTTGAGGAAGATAGAGATGTATGTCGGGTAGGAATCTATACTATGGATGATTTACTCTTGGGACCGGCCGGCTCGAGTTGTGAATTATCTTAGATGGGATTCTTGCGCCCGGATACGAAAGAGATGAGAGCCTAGGTTAGAAAGGATTGGGTGAACTAGAAAGGCGATTCTATGGAACTTCGTGTGGTTTGTTCGGGTGTGGTTAAGCGTGATCAACCTTGATTAAGATCTAGATAGTGTTGTTCTCGTAGATTATGGACGGAGCCCTAGAGGGGGAAAAGCTTTTTGTGAGTTATTTTGTACTCGTGACCTAATCTGTCTATAGTACTTTCGGATGATCCCGCTACTTTCATGGATCTCTCATATTTGTCTCTAATTGACTGCTACTGTGTGACTGGTTTGGTCCAGTTGTGTGTATATATGCTTTTGATCTGTGTGTACCTCTTGTTATTTGCTTATGCTTTAAATTATCTTTAATATTATCTTTGCACCTCGACCTTGGATTGACTTAGATCAATGGAGGGAACACGTAGTGGCCGGGGACGTGGGCGCGGGCGTAGGCAACCCATGCCGGACAGGGGTGCTGGGGAAACCTCATCTGGACCTAATCCAGAACCGAGAGTTGACCCCAACGTTCAAATAGCTGCCGCCATGCAGCAAATGACCAACCTGCTGGCACAAGTGGTGCAGCAACAGGGCCAAAACCCGAACCCTATTCTTGGAAACCCTGGCAACCATATTGAGAGCGAGGACAGAGCTCTCGAAAGATTTCAAAAGTTTGCTCCACCCAAGTTTCTTGGGGGGCCCGACCCGGATGTCGCCGAAAGGTGGCTCGAGAAGATGGTGGATATCTTTGCGGCCCTGCATTACACCGACGAAAGGCAGGTGACTTTTGCCATCTTCCAACTAGAAAGGGCAGCCCGTTCCTGGTGGAACGTTATTCGGCAAAAATTGGAACGGGAACAAACGCCCAGGACTTGGGTGAATTTTATGCGGGAGTTCAACGCGAAATTTTTTCCTCCTCTCGTCCAGGAGCGGAAGGAAGATGAATTTATCCGACTTCGCCAAGGGACCCAATCTGTAGCGGAATATGAAAGCCAGTTCACCCGCCTATCCAAATTTGCCCCTGAACTGATCATGACCGAGCAACGGCGAATAAGGCGTTTTATCCAGGGTTTGAACGTAGAAATTCAGAAGGACCTCGCGGTGGCCCAGATTAATGCTTTTAGCGAGGCCGTAGAGAAGGCGCAACGAGTAGAAAATGCTAGGCTGCAGGTGAAAAACTTTCAAGCCAAGAAAAGGGGCTTTCCTGGGAGTAGCTCTGAGCAAGAAGGTACAAGTACGCCCCCTAAGATGGGAAAGGGAAACGGAGTACGACAACCAGGGGTGTCGCGTGATGTCCCTCAGGGAGGACCGGTCTCTGTTACTCGTGGTCCTGTGGATATTGCGGAGGGCCAAATCATACGGAGGCAAATTGTTGGAAGAAAGAGGGAAAATGTCTGCGCTGCGGAAGTGCCGATCATCGGATTGCTGACTGCCCAATTCGATTGCGAAAAGGAAAAGGGACCCCGCAACCAACTAAGACTAACCCTGTACAGTCGGAAAAGGAAGGGACTGGATAGAAGGTGCCAGCTCGGGTATATTCTTTATAGCACCATCAGGACCCTGACTCGTCTGAGGACGTAGAAGGTACAATCCGTTAGGTACCTTAGATTTTGAAAGATTCCGTTGATAAGAAAATTTCGAGGACGAAATTTCTTTAAGGGGGAGAGAGTGTGAGAACCGGTAAATTTCTTTAGTTCTAGGCTTTATTTTATGTAATTGCACGCCTTTTATGCATTTTCTTTATTAGGAAATTTTTCCGGATAATTTTTATGAGTGAATATAGTTTTTAGATGAGTTTTCTAGTATTGGTTAGTTTTTAAGAAATTAAGAGCGTATACCGGACGTGGGACCAACTAAAGCGAAAAATTCGGAAAAATTCGGCCAACTAGGTTAAGTTTTGGACACTGGGTTTAAAGTATCGGGTGCTAAGAGATAATTAGAGGTTACCCAAGTGGATTGGTGTGAGAGGAAACAAAGTGATAGCTATGCATTTAATGAAGTGACAAGTGTCACTTAGAGATTGGTTGTACATTATGACTACTATTCACCTTTTACCATTTGACCAAATAAATCAAAAAATTACCAAAAATTTACCATTTTCTTCTTCTTCTTGGCCGGCCACTTCAAGCAAAAAGAAAGGGAGAAGCTCTTCAAATACTTGCTTCCATCTTGCTCAAATTCAACAAATCAACCATTTGATCTTGCATTTGTTCCATAAAACCCCTTCACTTAGTGATTGTGAGGTGTTTAGTGGAGTTGTTTGGAAGGCTAAGGTGATTAGTTGCTCTCTCTCTTGTATTACTAAGGTGTGTAGTGAAGGACCCCTCTCCTCCATCTAATGATGTTTAATTCATGATTTGTGGTAGCCTAAGACGGAATTTTGTGGATTATATATTGATTTTGGTTGAATTTGGTGAAGTTTTATAATTATTGATGATTTTTCTATTGTAATATGATTGTTATGGTGTGGCTATGTATGATGATTGGAAATGATCTAGAATGAAGCTAGAAGGCGTATGTGGTGGTTAATTGCAAGAAATTTCTGCTTTGGAAAGAAATTTGGAAAGTTAGGGTTTCATGTTCTTACATTCTGCCCGGCACTGTACCTCATAGTTAGAGGCCGAATTGGCCTTGGATTAAAACATCAAAGTTGTAGGGAATTATATTTTAGAGATTCCTACAAAATTTCATGTCAATCGGAGCAACGTAGCTTGAGAAAAGACTGAAATACCCCTGCTGCCCTGGTTCTACCCGAATTTGCTAATTGCGTCTGTAATTGGTTAATTTGGTTGGTAATGCTTCTTATTTGGTTTTTGGTTCCTTCTGATGAATTGTACCCTTGTATCTTAGCTTTCGGATGGATTTGGAATCACTTGATTTGGACTTAGGTAGCCTGACTTATGATGTTTGAACCAGAATGCGGTTTGTGAACCTGTTTTTACGGTTCTGGTTTGGTTTCTTGCATTTTTGACCTAGTTACACTCGTAACTGGGAAGAGTAGCCTTCTTCAACATTGTATCCCTATCTCTTAGATTCGAAACGGTGTATCTTGTACCTCCATCCGATAATCGTAGTGCCAATGGTACCAAAACCGTAAAATGATGTCAAAAACTGTTTTTTTGGGGTAGAGCTTAATTCCATTTCCGGATCTTCCTGGTTTACTCTTGTGCTTATACATTCTTATGGAGCCCTATTTTGGTGGTATTTGGAATTGTTTTATGACCCATAATCGAGTCTTATTGTGCTTATTTGAATGTTTTAGGACGTGCCGGTTGTGTCCAATATGCTAAACGACGTCAAAACTATTTTGGGGTTTTAGAGCTTAACTTTCATTTCCGGACTTTTCCCTAGCTTGAATTGTACTTGTACTACTTGGAGCTTCCTGAACGGCTATTGAATGAACTTATTTTGTGTGTGACTTTAGGAGTGATTGAGAAAAAAAAAAGAAGCCTTGATGGCTGGAAAAGTAAGAAATTTAGGGGAAGTGCTGTCCAATTTTCTAGGCCGTTTGGTTCCTTTAAGTTTGAATTGCCTTTTGGTAGAAATGAAGGGCTTTTGGGTTGTTTGAGCCTAGGTCTTCATGTTACCTTTTCGTTCCCAAAAATCATGTTTTGCACCCTTGCATTAATAATTATTTGGCGAGGCATACGACTGGTAGTCGAGCCTCACATGTGCATTCTGTATACTCGATTTTGGAAGTGGAACCTTCAATTGTTTTACTTTGGTTCTTTTAGGGTTTCTTGGCGATTAAAGCCAGTTCTGAAGTGAAAATTTTTGAAGCATCCGTACTTGAACTGGTGAGTGTACCACTCCCCTCATTTGTTGTTTAACTGGTTTCTGCCTCTGCAATCTGCGATTTAAATGACTGCACTATCTGTTTATTTTGTTTGAGACGAGGGTGTACTTTATCACACTCGTTCTCTTGTCTGTTCATATGCCAATTTTGGTGAGAATCTGAATCTGTTATCTGTATCTGTATCTGTATCTGTTCGGACGTCGTTGGAAGCTTGTATCCAACGACCTTTCTGTGACCTCTGAGCTCAACACCTGTGGCTAGTTACTCGAGTCGGGCCGACAGGGGCCTGGTCGATTAGATAACGAACCACGGTAGTCTGTTTTGGGATCTTTGGGTATTGAGACCCTTGATTCCGGTATACTCGAGTATTACCATTTCTGAACTGATTGGAGTTCGGGCCCGGTAGGGGTAAGTGAGGTGGAAGGAATTGGAGAAAATGGAGTCTACGGTATTGGTTACTTCTTTAACGTTGACGGAGTGTCAACTATTATTTCGATCAAGTTTCGGTGAAGCAAATGGGAATTTGGCTCCTGAGAGCCACCCGTATCCTTTCTGTCTATGCTGTTTGTTCACTTCTTTCTTTGATGCACATATGTGATTAATTGAATATGAAGTTCTACGTTTCTTACTTGCTATTATTTTGGTACCTCATTGAGCGTAAGCTCACCCCTTCCCGTTATCTATGTTTTCCTTACAGGGAACCACTTTTGGGGCTAAGATGTTTTGAAGCACGAGTCGAGCTAGTTTTAATATATTTTTGTAAAGCTCCTCGATAGTTAGAAAACCCTAAATGTATTTTGGTCTAGTTATCTTCTTTTGTTCCGTAAATTACAAACGTATGTGTATAAAACTATTTACCCTGTTTATGTATTCTATCTGGATAGGAAATGTTTTCCCGAGTCATATGACCATATCTGTATTCGTTTGGCTCCTGGTTGGGTGATGATGTGGCAACCACTATTCATTGTGGTTTTGATTTTTTCGTTTTGCTATTTGGCGACTTTGAATCGTTTGAGCACGCTATTACCTTCCTGAACGTTTTCGATTTCATTTAACTGCTCGATAGTCCTGGCGAGAGTTGGGCAGGCGGTCCGCCGAACCCTTTGGTTCGCCTTAGAGTGAGGTGGGGCTGTCACAGAGGGAATCTCCTCGACTCTTAAATGGTAAAAGTGGGACACGGCCAATGGAGGCCTATTAAAATGACAAATGTCTACCAATTAACCGTAATTACTTACCGTTAACCGTTAACCGTAACTACGTACCGTTTACCAACCTACTTGATTATTTGAATTACTTGATTACCGTAAATTACATGTTCCTATGAAATTGTCCACCCTCTTTAGGCGAGTGTGTACTTTATCTCACTCGACCTACTCAAATGATAAAATTTTACCGTTCGTCGGTTTACTTGATTACTTGTGCATGTTGTAAGCACTAAGCTAAACTTGGGCCCTGCCCTTGGTTACTGACATCCTCGAGCCAAGACTGGACTCGGTCGGGTAGGTTCGAACCCTGGGCCACCGTTTCGGTATACTCGAGTATTACCACTGGAGGGATAAGGCGATGGCCAGACAGTACCGTGGGGACCGGAAGTTATAAGGTGCAGTTGACCGAAATAGTTCCAATGGAACACCGTATCCTTCAATATCTGTTTATTTCTGCATAATGATAACCGTTTCATGATAATGTGCCAATGTGAAATCTTGAACTATACATGAGTTATGCTAATTACTCGTACATTGATTATTGTCTCGTGTTAATGTGCCAATATGTAACCTTGAACCGTACATATGATACGCTCACATTACTTGCTTTATTACAACTGCTAGAGTGTCTTGGAGCCTCACTGGGTTATGTAGCTCATTCCACGATTTTGTTTTCCTTAACAGGGTTCGAGGCCAAGAGTGCTCGTGAATAGTATTAGATTGTTCTCTTTTGGAATACTTTAAGTTGTATTACAACAGATGGCTGTAGTAAATATTCTTTTGGGTTGTATTAAGCTTGAGAGCTGATTTATTGTAAGTGTGAGATATTTTGGAGTACTTTTATTTTGTATTGAAGTTATTTGAACTATTCCTAGTCTTGAATTATGGATTGTACCAAGTCCTGGCGAGAGTTGGGCAGGCGTTCCGCGGATACCCTTTGGTTCGCCTTAGGAAAAAGTGGGGGCGTCACATTTGCAGTCTTAGAAAAGTTCTTGATAAATCGACTGTAATACTCCGCTAACGCTAAGAAACTCCGAATTTCGGTAGGGTTTTCTGGTCGTTTCCACTTAGAAACAGCTTCTACCTTAACTGGGTCCACAGTAATTCCTTTCTTAGAAATTATATGATCTAGAAAGGCTACTATTTCCAACCATAGCTCACATTTGTTGAACTTAGTAAAAATTGGCGCTCTCTTAGAGTTTGCAAAACTATCCTCGGGGTGTTGTTCATGATCTTACTACAGGTCTAAAGGTGCGGGACAATAAATTAAATATACAAATAAGCCGTAAGATCAATTAAAGCAAAGTAAATTTTTATGTGTCATAAAAGAACATAATAGTTACACCAAGTGAGGATAACTTCATCAAATCATTTCAAAAGAAAAGGGAGATAAAAATAATCGTAGGAAAACGTGCTAAGTCGCAAATGTACCAAACAACAAAAGGACTTTATCCCCTATACAAAAGATAACACCTCTAAAAGTGTCAGTCTAAACTAAGGTAAAACTACAACTCCAATTTCTCGAGTGGAGTCGGATCGATCCCTACTCGTGAAGCTTCCACTATTTGGATCTCTCTTACAGTCATTAGCATTAATCACTCCTTCTGGCACTCGACTGCTTTGCCATGGACCAAGCAGACTGCTGAGTATTTCCTCTTTTTAGAGGTACTAGGGCAACTTGAAATTCGATGTTCGGCACTACCGCAACTCAGACATTTTCCTTGCTTTCTCCAGCACACGGCCTCAGTGTGGTTAAACTTGCCATAGTATCCACAAACCACACAAGACATCCCGGTCTGACCAGTTTGAGAATTTCCTTTGTATTTCTTTTTTAGTTCCACTTTCTTGTGTAGCAACTCAATTTTCTCCGCATATTCTTGTTTCCATTGTCCTTCGCAGTAGTCAGCCAATTTCTTTTGAAATTCTACCTCTTTTCGAAGAGTGTCTATTTCCTTATGTATCTCTCCCAAATTTGTCATCTCACCGATTGGCTCAAATCAAATGCTAGCCTGCCAGACAAATCAGAGAATCAAAATAAGTAACTATTCACAATGGGAAACTCTGGCCATATTACTCTTCCGTTCTTTTGCTTACAGGTTACCCCGAGTATAAATCTTAACTAATCTCTACTTAATATGGATGAGCTCTTGAGTCTCCACAAGGATTACTATCATCACTTATATATATAACAAAATATGGAATCATATTTCTTAATATAAAAGTTCCACACCCTAACTCACTCTCCAATACTCACTTACAAAGTTGTTTAAGAAGAATCCCTAACCTCTTGCTCTCACTAATGCCTTATATTATCCTCTCAGACCAATTTTTCTACTGTTTCGGGATCAAACCCTCCGTGAAACTTAGGTGGGGCGAACTTCACGAATCGCTCTAAAACTCTATCCTCACCCCTCTCTTGGTTCCTAGGTTGGTTGATTGGCTCAGGGCCTTAGCGCTCAGCTAACCCTCAAGAATATCGGTTATGCTGTTAATGGCCGTAGCCACTTGGTCACCCTCTTCGTTCCTAGGATTTTGGTTTGGACCAGTCGCAGATCCCTTACCTCTCTAGAGAGTGCGGGGTTGCCGAAACCCACGTCCACGCCCGTCCACGTTCTCGCCGATCCATTTAGTAAGATTCTAATTGCATACTGTTGATCTTGATCCCTATCTTTTGATGTTTACAAAAAAAATGGATGTTACTAATATCTCTTCAAAGATCTATTCAGTTATGAAGCAAATCAGTTCCAAAAAATCAAGTGCGATTGAAAGAAGACAAAGGTATGCTGAAAGCTGTCGGACGCTCAAAAAGACTGCATCGGACGTCCGACAACCATTGAGTATCTTCGGACGCAGAAAACCAGCCTATCGGACGTCCTAAGGAATTGAAGAAAATTTCTCAAACTCACTGCCTGCTGTCGGACGCATAAAACAGTGCTATCGGACGTCCGACACTACCAACGGCTAGTTGACTGTTCAGCTACTTTCTATTCGTTGGAAGCATTAATGAGGCACTTTCTTGGTTCTATATAAATAGTGGTTGGTCAGACACTTCAAACAACTTTGGCACACTGAAGATACAAAAGATCTAGAGAGATTTTAGTGAGAAAATACTCTTCAAAGAAGATTTGTAGTCTTAGTGGTGTGAGGTTCATTGTAAGCTTTTCATTTGTGAGTGAATATTTCATGAGTGTAGCTCTGTGAGGGTTGTGTGACGACCCCACTTCTCCCAAGGGCGAACCCAAGGGTATCGGCGGGCCGCCTGCCTAGCTCGCGCCAGGACTCAAAACTTAAAGTTCGAAAGAGCACTAAATACAATATATACAAACCCAAAAGAGTTATAATTACATTCTCCAAAAGTATCGAGTCAAACCACCAAAACAAAAACAAACATCCTAACTGTTCAACTAATACAAGCCAAACTAACTATACTAGTATACGAGCCAAAAGTCCCCGCGTCGGCCCCTGCTAAGGAAAACAAAAGGAATGGGGTAAGCTATATGCTTAGTAAGTAAACAGGGGCGAAAGCATAAATTTCACGTAACAGTTACACAATAAGAGTAAAGCAAAAGCAGAAAAGTAACATCACATGATAAGGATACAGGTGGCTCCAAAGCCAAGTTGTTGCCATGCGTGACCTCCTGTCGACACTCCGTCGACCATACATAAGGTCCGTAGAACTCCACTTGTACACCCACCGAACACCTTATCACCCTCACTGGCCAGTCACCTCACAAACTTGCCCGGGCGAACGAAATTGAACTTGCTGCGCAAGCTCGGTTCACAAACTTGGTCACCTTCTCGGTGAACCGGATTTACAAAATTGGTTCATAACATGAACCTACAAACTTGGGTCACAAAATTGAGCTTGAGTCACAAGCTCGGGTCACAAAATTGGTTCACATACTCAGCGAACCGGGTTCACAAACTTGGTGACCTCAAACCAAGTTGGACTGACTTCGACCAAGCCCTAACAGGCTCGAATAGTCCATCTAGGTATTGAGTTCAACCTCAAACTCACAAAATTCACAAAATTATTCAAAAGTCACCCTGAGCCACCAGCTCAAGGGTTTTAGTTCCAAAATTGCTCATCTACATAAGCCATGTACAAATATGTGTGCAAATTAGGGTTTAGAGCGAGTGCGATAAAGTACACCCTCGTCTAAGTACCCTCTTCATACATATCGAAACACATAAGCAACTAACATACAAAAGCGGCCTGAATACTTACCCAAAAGACAAAAGTAGTACAAAAGCGGAAATCACTTCGTTTGTTGGCTAGTAGTGGGCCCCATCGGCCCCACCTAGTTCACCACCGTCTGAAATCGAAGATTGTGTCACAATATATCACAAACGGCTACTAACATACGTAAAACAAGCAAAACGGCAAAATTGGCACGCGCAAGTGCGAAAACGGCAAAAAGGGGCACACGCGCGCGCGCGGAACGGCAAACGGGACGGCCAAATCTGCCATCTCAAACCGTTTTGGTCGAAAGTTAGGCTAGGGGTATCGGATCAAGGTGAGAGAGACACCGTTTCGAAGCTATGAGAAAGGGCTACAATTTTCGTAAAGACACCTTAACCTAGATCTGAATAGGTATAGGTCAAAAAGGCACGAAATAGTGCCAGCCGTTTCATGGCGGGTTACCAAACAGGCCCTGTTTACAAGGCCGTACCTCACGGTTCAAAAATCGAAATCAAGAAATTCCAGAGGCGTTAGAAAGCTGAGACATAAGGCTAAAACTTTGATGTTTTGGCTAAGACCTGAATCCATTCAGAACAGAACGAAAATCGAGTGTCAAAATACCCGTCAGAACTGTCCAAATACAAGGCAGTTCTGACGATCGATATTGTTTTGATCATAACAGAGGCTACGGAACTCGGATTTCGACGTACTTTATACCGTTTCGAAGCTGAGACCAAGATATAAATTTCTTATGAAGGATTCGACACCCAGATCGTACGGGATCAAAACGGAAAAATGCACGGCAGAAACTGAAATTCAAAACGTACACAAACGGACGTCTAAAACAGGTCTGAGGGTTTTGTCTATAACTCAGAATACATTAATCCGTTTGACCTGCAATTTTACAGGTAGATTCACACTTAAAAGGCTACAACGTTGAAGAAGGCCACTTAACCCAGTTTCGAGTATAACTAGGTCAAAACTGTAAGATACTAAACCAGAATCGTAAAACAGGTGAACAAACCGTAACTTGGTACAAACAGCATAACTCAGCCTACTTAAGTCCAAATTCAGAAATTCCAAAGGCATACGAAAGCTTAGAAACAGGGATACATTTAATCAGAAGACTGGAACGACCAATTCTGAATAAATCCTATCCAAAATCACCAATTACAAGTGCAGTTCTTACATTCGGACAAAACCAGAACAGCAAGGGTATTTTCGATATTTCTCATGCTACGTTACTCCGATTGACCTGAAATTTTACAGGCACCTATAAAATGTCATTCCCTACAACTTTCATGTTTTAAGCCAAGGCCAATTCGGCCTATATCTAGGACTAAAATTTTCGGACAGAATGAAGAACCAAGAAACCCCAATTTTCCAGATTTCATTCAAAACAGAAATTACTTGCAATCTTCCACTTTTTCCACCATCTAGCATCATTACATACCATTTCCAACCATCATATATAGCCACACAATCATGCTTATATTAAAACAGAAAAAATCCCAATAAATATAAAACTTCACTAAATCATCCACAAATCAAGATATAAGCCATAATCTTTCATCTCTTAACACCACTAAGCATGAATTAAGCTTCATTAGGTGAAGGAGAGAGTTCATTCATTACTCACCTAGTAAAACAAGAGAGAGGGAGTTGCTTGTCACCTTAGCTTCCACAAACACTTCACCAATCAACTTACTAATACCAAATGAAGAGGTTTTATGGAAGGAATTCAAGATTAACCGGTTAGTTTATGAGATTGAGCAAGATTAGGACAAGGAATTGAGAGAGATTTTTCTTTCTTCCTTTGGAGAGAATTTCGGCCAAGAGAGAGAAAAGAATGAGGAAGATTAAGCTTCATTTGTCTTATAAGAAGGTTGGAAAAATAAGAATTAATTCTAGCCACAAGTTTGGTTAACACTTGGTTGAATCACAACCACACAATTTTCTCTCTCTTGTTGCATTTTGAACCACTAATTTTCGGCCAATAAGAAGCTAAGAGGGGGAAGATATTTTGTTCTATTAGTGAGAAACTTGTATAGCAAGTAAGTGGTGGTCAAATGGTGCGTTCAATCGGTAATGCGCGGGACCCGCCGGTTCGCGCCGTTTTTTCTTAAAACACACGTACTAGGGTTTTTTTACTTCCTATTCACTAACCTTATCTTATTGCTCCTAATCATATTTTATTTCTCACTTAAAAGTCACCTTTAATCACCAAATTTGATCCTTGCTCCGTTCCGAAAATTCATCCGGCGAAAAATCGCGAAAACCCTAATTTACTCCAATCTTGAAAACGAAGAGTGAAACCCTACTTTCTAGGTTTATTTACACTTATTGTGGAGTACTTGAGTAGGAGGATCATATTAAATAAATAATTTTCAAATAAAAGGAATTTTAAGAAAAGTGTGATGAATTTTACAATTCCATATAATAAAATTAGGGTTTTGAGTCAAATATAAGGGATTTAAACATGGTCACAAGTAAACTTGGGTTTTGATTAAAATTTTAGGGTTTCTAGTCTTTTAAAATAAAATAAGGTTTTAAATCAACCCCAAAGAAATAACTTTAGTATCTTCCTTGAAACAAAATAATGTTTTAAAATAAAATGAACTAAAGAAACCGTAAAACAATAGCATCTTAAAAGTTGGGGTGTCACAATCTCCCCCACTTAGGACAATTTCGTCCTCGAAATTGCAATCAACGAGCTAAGGGTTGAAAAACTCGAAATAATCAAAAGATCAAAAGGTGTACATATATATACAAGTCACGCCAAAATGTACGCAATATAATGCACCATATACACCAAGAGACATTTCAAGTTAGACAAAGCCAAGTGCAGCAAGTACTATAGATGCAGGTATTAACATACCACAAGTAAATGACATGTAGGGACAATACAAGGGCAAATGAAAGAAACGCGACTTGTCGTCCCACACTCAGTGAAAACCACCCTCGTCCGGTTTCTTACTCCACTTCCCAAGGTGCCCGTTGATGTCTTGTACTCACTCTAGCCGGACAAAGCCTGTTCATATTCCCAAAATGCAAGTCTCAAATACTTAACAGCGCCTAAACTTTGGAGTACTCAGGCACAAGAATCCGAAATAAGATAATTCACATCTCGAGCTGCAGTCCCAAGAGTAAACTATCTACAATCGAAATTCCTACCCGACATACCTATCTATGATCCTTAGATACCATGAAAGAGATTTAAGGCCTATAACATTTATGATCCATAATTTATGCTCGAACGAACACTTAGTCCTTCATACTTATTTACCACTTAGTCCAGGGTCACTCCGCGCAGAAACCACGCAAAACAGGCTCTAGGTTTTATCCCTCAATTGCTTAACTTTCAAATCACATCGAATCCCACAGTCCGGCATCCTAAACTTCAAGCCTAGGATACACTACAGGAATCTGAAGCCTAAGCTCTGATACCAACTGTGACGACCCCACTTCTCCCAAGGGCGAACCCAAGGGTATCGGCGGGCCGCCTGCCTAGCTCGCGCCAGGACTCAAAACTTAAAGTTCGAAAGAGCACTAAATACAATATATACAAACCCAAAAGAGTTATAATTACATTCTCCAAAAGTATCGAGTCAAACCACCAAAACAAAAACAAACATCCTAACTGTTCAACTAATACAAGCCAAACTAACTATACTAGTATACGAGCCAAAAGTCCCCGCGTCGGCCCCTGCTAAGGAAAACAAAAGGAATGGGGTAAGCTATATGCTTAGTAAGTAAACAGGGGCGAAAGCGTAAATTTCACGTAACAGTTACACAATAAGAGTAAAGCAAAAGCAGAAAAGTAACATCACATGATAAGGATACAGGTGGCTCCAAAGCCAAGTTGTTGCCATGCGTGACCTCCTGTCGACACTCCGTCGACCATACATAAGGTCCGTAGAACTCCACTTGTACACCCACCGAACACCTTATCACCCTCACTGGCCAGTCACCTCACAAACTTGCCCGGGCGAACGAAATTGAACTTGCTGCGCAAGCTCGGTTCACAAACTTGGTCACCTTCTCGGTGAACCGGATTTACAAAATTGGTTCATAACATGAACCTACAAACTTGGGTCACAAAATTGAGCTTGAGTCACAAGCTCGGGTCACAAAATTGGTTCACATACTCAGCGAACCGGGTTCACAAACTTGGTGACCTCAAACCAAGTTGGACTGACTTCGACCAAGCCCTAACAGGCTCGAATAGTCCATCTAGGTATTGAGTTCAACCTCAAACTCACAAAATTCACAAAATTATTCAAAAGTCACCCTGAGCCACCAGCTCAAGGGTTTTAGTTCCAAAATTGCTCATCTACATAAGCCATGTACAAATATGTGTGCAAATTAGGGTTTAGAGCGAGTGCGATAAAGTACACCCTCGTCTAAGTACCCTCTTCATACATATCGAAACACATAAGCAACTAACATACAAAAGCGGCCTGAATACTTACCCAAAAGACAAAAGTAGTACAAAAGCGGAAATCACTTCGTTTGTTGGCTAGTAGTGGGCCCCATCGGCCCCACCTAGTTCCACGTCCTGGAAATCGAAAGATTGTGTCACAATATAATCACAACGGCTACTTAAACATACGTAAAAAAGCAAAATGGCAAAATCTGGGCACGCGCAAGTGGCAGAAAACGGCAAAAAGGGGCCACAGCCGCTGCGCGGAACGCAAAGACGCGGACGGCCAAATCTTGCCATTTTCAAACCGTTTTTGTCGAAAGTTAGGTTAGGGGTATCGATCAAGGTGAGAGACGACACCGTGTTTCCGAAGCTTAGTTGAGAGAAGGCTACAATTTTCGTTAAAGGACACTTACCTAAGATCTGAATTAGGTGATAGAGTTCAAAAGGCCGAATAGTGCAGCCGTTTTCATCTGGCGGAGTATACCACAAAACAGGCCCTGGTTTACAAGGCCGTTACCTCACGGTTCAAGATCGAAATCAAGGAAATTCCACGAGGCGTTAGAAAGCTGAGACATAAGGCCTAAAAAGCTTTGATGTTCTTGGCTAAGAACCTGAATTCCATCGAACAGAACGAAAAATCGGTTGTCAAAAATACCGTTCAGAAAACTGTCCAAATACAGGCAGTTCTGACGATCGATATTGTGTTATCATACAGAGGCTACGAACTCGGATTTCGACGTACGTTATACCGTTTCAAGCTTGGGACCAAGATATTAAATTCTCTTATGAAGGCATTCGACACCCAGATACGTACGCGATCAAAACGGAAAAAAAATGCGCACGGGCAGAAACTGAATTCAAAAACGTACACGAAACGACTGTCTAAAACAGGTCTGAGGGTTTTGTCTATAACTCAGAATACATTAATCCGTTTGACCTGAAATTTTACAGGTAGATTCAGCACTTAAAAGGCTACAACGTTGAAGAAGGCCACTTAACCCAGTTTCGAGTATAACTAGGTCAAAACTGTAAGATACTAAACCAGAATCGTAAAACAGGTGAACAAACCGAAACTTGGTACAAACAGCATAACTCAGCCTACTTAAGTCCAAATTCAGAAATTCCAAAGGCATACGAAAGCTTAGAAACAGGGATACATTTCATCAGAAGACTGGAACGACCAATTCTGAATAAATCCTATCCAAAATCACCAATTACAAGTGCAGTTCTTACATTCGGACAAAACCAGAACAGCAAGGGTATTTTCGATATTTCTCATGCTACGTTACTCCGATTGACCTGAAATTTTACAGGCACCTATAAAATGTCATTCCCTACAACTTTCATGTTTTAAGCCAAGGCCAATTCGGCCTCTATCTAGGACTAAAATTTTCGGACAGAATGAAGAACCAAGAAACCCCAATTTTCCAGATTTCATTCAAAACAGAAATTACTTGCAATCTTCCACTTTTTCCACCATCTAGCATCATTACATACCATTTCCAACCATCATATATAGCCACACAATCATGCTTATATTAAAACAGAAAAAATCCCAATAAATATAAAACTTCACTAAATCATCCACAAATCAAGATATAAGCCATAATCTTTCATCTCTTAACACCACTAAGCATGAATTAAGCTTCATTAGGTGAAGGAGAGAGTTCATTCATTACTCACCTAGTAAAACAAGAGAGAGGTAGTTGCTTGTCACCTTAGCTTCCACAAACACTTCACCAATCAACTTACTAATACCAAATGAAGAGGTTTTATGGAAGGAATTCAAGATTAACCGGTTAGTTTATGAGATTGAGCAAGATTAGGACAAGGAATTGAGAGAGATTTTTCTTTCTTCCTTTGGAGAGAATTTCGGCCAAGAGAGAGAAAAGAATGAGGAAGATTAAGCTTCATTTGTCTTATAAGAAGGTTGGAAAAATAAGAATTAATTCTAGCCACAAGTTTGGTTAACACTTGGTTGAATCACAACCACACAATTTTCTCTCTCTTGTTGCATTTTGAACCACTAATTTTCGGCCAATAAGAAGCTAAGAGGGGGAAGATATTTTGTTCTATTAGTGAGAAACTTGTATAGCAAGTAAGTGGTGGTCAAATGGTGCGTTCAATCGGTAATGCGCGGGACCCGCCGGTTCGCGCCGTTTTTTCTTAAAACACACGTACTAGGGTTTTTTTTTTACTTCCTATTCACTAACCTTATCTTATTGCTCCTAATCATATTTTATTTCTCACTTAAAAGTCACCTTTAATCACCAAATTTGATCCTTGCTCCGTTCCGAAAATTCATCCGGCGAAAAATCGCGAAAACCCTAATTTACTCCAATCTTGAAAACGAAGAGTGAAACCCTACTTTCTAGGTTTATTTACACTTATTGTGGAGTACTTGAGTAGGAGGATCATATTAAATAAATAATTTTCAAATAAAAGGAATTTTAAGAAAAGTGTGATGAATTTTACAATTCCATATAATAAAATTAGGGTTTTGAGTCAAATATAAGGGATTTAAACATGGTCACAAGTAAACTTGGGTTTTGATTAAAATTTTAGGGTTTCTAGTCTTTTAAAATAAAATAAGGTTTTAAATCAACCCCAAAGAAATAACTTTAGTATCTTCCTTGAAACAAAATAATGTTTTAAAATAAAATGAACTAAAGAAACCGTAAAACAATAGCATCTTAAAAGTTGGGGTGTCACAGGTTGTCCTGAGGGATAGTAAAACGTCCTGGCTTGACCGAGGGAGTTCGGGGCAAGGAGGAGGTGAACCTTCCTTTGTACACAAGAGTGATTGTAATTCATCAATTTGAAGTAGCTTGTTTGAAGCTCAAGAGGAGCTGGGTAGTTAATTGGTTTGCAATTCTTTCCTTTTACTTATTGTTACATTTATGATCTTTAAATTGTTTATCTCTTCTACTCACAAGCACTTGTGCTTTGCTTTCTTGTTCCATTGTGTGGTCGCCTGGTTGTTTTCGGGCCTTACAATTGGTATCAGAGCTTGGTCTCCTAGAGATTAAGCTCAATCGGCTTGGGAGTAAAAATGACAACCAATAATGCTATGTTTTTTGAAGGACATTCTGTTATTAGACCACCTATGTTTAATGGGTCAAATTATGTGAGTTGGAAAGAAAGAATGATTATTTTTTTGCAGTCTATTGATATTGAATTGTGGTTTATTATTAGTGAAGGTCCTTATGATACCTCTCTTATAGATGAAAATACTCACAGATCTAGACAAAAAATGAGAAGTGAACTGACTGCTGCGGATAGAATTCATCTCACCTTAAATGCAAAAGCTATGAATGTATTATATTGTGGCTTAGATTTAAATGAATCTGCTAGAGTCAAAGGCTGCAAGTCAGCCAAGGAAATTTGGGATAAATTGAGAGAATTTCATGAAGGTAGTGAGAATGTTAGAGAACAAAAGAAGTCCATTCTAGTTACAAAGTATGAATCTTTCAAGATGGAACCTCATGAAAATGTTGATCAAATGTATTGTAGATTCAATGATCTTATTAAAGATTTAGAGGTGCTGGAAAAAGAATATTCTCTTGGTGAGAAAAATAGAAAAATCCTGAATGCCTTGTCCAATGATTGGGAAAATAAAGTGACTGCTATTGAGGAGGCTAAAGATTTGAATACTATGCCTATTGAATCTCTTATTAATTCTCTAACCTCTTATGAGCTGAAACTTAAATCCAAAGTGCAAGAGGAGGAGGATGCGAAAGTAAGAAAGAATATTGCTCTGAAGGCTTCACAAGATGAAGATGATCCAGCCTCCGTGAGTGAAGATGACATGGAAGGTGATGTTAGTGATATTGCACTCATCACACGAGGCTTCAAAAGAATACTCAACAAGAGGAAATTCAGAAAAAGTGGACCTAGCAACTGCTTCCCGAATCAGTCCAACAATTTGAGAAACAAAGGGAAGATAGAGTTCAATAAAAAGCAAGCTGATAAGTGCTTTGAATGCGGCCAACCTGGACACTACGCAAGTGAGTGTCCAATGAAGAAGAGAAAATGTGAAAGAAAACCAAGATTCAATAACTTCCAGTTCACATGGAATGAGTGCAACTCCGATGGTGATATTGAAGAGGAAGAAGAATCTGCTCAATTGGCTTTTATGGCTATTGGAGATGATGAGGTAACATCTTCTAACTCTCAATCTGATTATGATGATGAAACTGAAGATGATCTTGAACATTTCATTATAAAATTACATGATAGTTTGAAAGAATCTTATGCTAGAAACAAGGAGTTAAAACAGAAAATTAGTTTTTTGCTTCAAGATAATGCAAATCTTTTTCAACAAAACAAAAAGTTGATTGCTGAAAATGATTACTTCAAAAAGAGTGAGACTGCTTTACATTTTGAGCTTGATAGAAAAGCAAAACTCTGTGATTTGTTCAAAAAGGAACAAGGTGATTTGAAAAGAAGAATGGATGGTCTAAATGAGTTGCTTAAACACAAGAAACAAGTCTGTTTTCAAAAGAATAGGTTGAATTCTAATTCAAATGAGTTTGCTATCCATAGGAGAAGACAAGTAAGATTTATTAAACCTGTTCATGTAAATAACTCTTTGGTTATGTGTAATTTTTGTTGTCAAAAAGGTCACATGAAAAGTAATTGTTATGTGAAAAAAAATATGAGAAGAGGCATGAAATGCATGTGGATAGTTAGACATGATGCAAATTTTAACAAGTAGGAGGTTTTGTCTAATCATTGCAGTGATTCTTGTTCATAATATTTTTTCTTTTGATATTTTAATCTGAGTTTTCGCTGATATCTTTGAATACTACTGAATCTATATGATGTCAAAAAGAGAGATAAAAGAATAATGCTGATCTCATGATGATTTGCTGTGATTGCTGTCATTTCTCTATTTTTTCTTGGAATATTGAATTCTCTGTTATTGTTGCTGGATTATAGTAGTTGATTTTTACTCTTATGATGACAAAAAGGGGGAGAAATGGATGCAATGTGCAAGGGGGAGTTATTCCTCCAATGTGTAAGGGGGAGTTATTCTGAGATTATGAGTTTGGCTCTTAAAAGTTTTGGTTGCAATGATTGAGGGGGAGTTTATACTTAATTTTTTTTCTTCTTCCATCCATTGTTTTGTCATCATCAAAAAGGGGGAGAATGTTGATCTTGATCCCTATCTTTTGATGTTTACAAAACAAATGGATGTTACTAATATTCTCTTCAAAGATCTATTCAGTTATGAAGCAAATTAGTTCCAAAAATCAAGTGCAATTGAAAGAAGACAAAGTATGCTGAAGCTGTCGGACGCTCAAAAAGACTGCATCGGACGTCCGACAACCATTGAGTATCTTCGGACGCAGAAAACCAGCCTATCGGACGTCCTAAGGAATTGAAGAAAATTTCTCAAACTCACTGCTGCTGTCGGACGCATAAAACAGTGCTATCGGACGTCCGACACTACCAACGGCTAGTTGACTGTTCAGCTACTTTCTATCCGTTGGAAGCATTAATGAGGCACTTTCTTGGTTCTATATAAATAGTGGTTGGTCAGACACTTCAAACAACTTTGGCACACTGAAGATACAAAAGATCTAGAGAGATTTTAGTGAGAAAATACTCTTCAAAGAAGATTTGTAGTCTTAGTGGTGTGAGGTTCATTGTAAGCTTTTCATTTGTGAGTGAATACTTCATGAGTGTAGCTCTGTGAGGGTTGTCCTGAGGGATAGTAAAACGTCCTGGCTTGACCGAGGGAGTTCGGGGCAAGGAGGAGGTGAACCTTCCTTTGTACACAAGAGTGATTGTAATTCATCAATTTGAAGTAGCTTGTTTGAAGCTCAAGAGGAGCTGGGTAGTTAATTGGTTTGCAATTCTTTCTTTTTACTTATTGTTACATTTATGATCTTTAAATTGTTTATCTCTTCTACTCACAAGCACTTGTGCTTTCTTATCAACTGCTCCATTGTGTGGTCGCCTAGAAAAGGGTTGTTTTCGGGCCTTACACATACATAAAAGAGGAAAATATAAGCATACAAATTTAAAAACAAGTACAGATTGCAAGAATACTTTAAAACCAAAGCATAAATATTTACATAGATTAGAAGTCATGGAGCAATAAGGTCAAGCACCTCATAAGTAACATTCAAGTGCTTTAAAAGATAGAAAGCATAGTTAAACAAAATACAATGGCCTTTAAACAAGTACCACCCCGACTATCCTAGACAAAAACTATTAAGGTAGACCAAATCACTAGTTTAGTGATTAACAGAGCCAGAAGTCTCTGCTACTTCAGTAGAGTCATTTTCATCTTCAGCACTAGGAGTTTCTACCTCATGACCCTCATCAAGTATCTTGCCATCCACCACTTGTTCGATCAAGGTAACACACTCAGCCATCATCCCCCCAATCCGGTCTCTAACTTCATGTACTACCCAAGCAAGTTGGCGCTTAACCTCCTGAAGCTGCTCACGAAGAGTCTCAACCTTTTTCCGCTCCTCAAGTACTTCCGTCTCCAGTTCATGAATTCTAGCAGTTTGGACATCCACAGTCGCCCTCAGTCCAAAATTATCCTCTCGAACTACCCTAGTTTCCTCAGATAATCACTTCCGATCATCGTTTACCGCTAGCACCACTTTGTTAGAGTACAAGTAAGTCCTCCAACAACCACATGAAAATCTAGTTCGACGAACTGAGGTCCACTGCCAAAGAGGGCCCCAAGGCCTCTCTCGATAATGAATCGATGGAAGGTGCCTCAGAGGTGACCTATCTCCATCACTTCCTGTGATGCCCCTACTTCTCCCAAGGGCGAACTTAAGGGTATCTGCGGGACGCCTGTCCAGTTCTCGCCAGGACTCGAGACAATTCCAATTCAAACTTAAAGTCTAATACTAGCAATGAAAGTCGGAATAAAGGTACGAAGTCATTTCCATACATAAATATTCAATCTTATATCAAAATTTCAATTTTTTTCATTACTTTCTGCAAAATATACAACATCCAAAAGTGTCTAGTCAATTACAATCAAAACACTAATACAAAAGTGCCTCAAGTTGGCATTTCTTTAACTTCTTCCATTTCGGCTCCTGTTAAGGAAAACAAACTAATGGGATGAGTCATACTCAGTGAGGCCAAGAAAGTCATGCAAGCACGCAGTTCAAGTATCAATAACATTTATGCCATAAATAAAGTAATAAAGTCAAGTAATTCACGATTAACAATTTAAACACACTTGAGTAGGATACAAGAGCTCTCAGGAGCTCATTTTCACATGCTTTGCCAATGCTCGATCCACTACCTCCACGAGTTGGCACTCCGTCAACCGGGTAGGTTTCGAAGTCCGTAGAAGCTCCACTTACTACCTCCAGCCAACATTCCACCCTCTCGGATCCGTACCAAACACACACAAAAAAGGTAATACTCGACTAGTATGTCAAACAAGATCTCAAAAGATCAAGTTTTGTTTTGTTATTCTCTTGGTTTATCAAGCTTCTCGACCAAGCCCATGCTGGCTCGAGTTGCAAGATTGGCTAAGAGAATTGGGCGTCCCCATAAGTCGAGGAGGTTCACTCCACTCAACAACACGACACGCACGACAACATGACATGCACACATAAATGAGTATATTTTGCCGATGAGGTTCACTCCAATCGACTTTAAAATTCAAGTTTAATGCAAGTAAAGTTCGAGTAAAGGAGAGCGAGTGTGATAAAGTACACACTCGTCTCATCAAGTGATATTCACGTATATAAGCAGATAAATCAAGTAAACACAATAAGTCATGCACTTGACACTTACCAATTCAAAATAAGTGAGCAAACAAAGTTTTAAGTGTCTGCACCGAGATTCCCTTCGAAATCTCCTTGAGCGCCAAGACAATTAACAAATATTTCTCACTCACAATCACATATTAATCAAGAAAGAAGGCACACTTAATTTGAATTTGACTAGTTGATACCTCAAACACGAACCTTAACCATTCAAAATAAAGGTTCAAAAGTGAGGATTTATTAGCACAAGAAAAACTAATTTCCTTCACGAAATCGAGTTTAAAACGATCAATCATTATCAAAGGGTAGAGAAAAGTTTCCAAAAACTCATTTCTCATCAAGTTCGAAAATTTCAGTTTTAAGGAGCAATCTTTGAAAAATCATATCTTGCACTCCATAAGTCCAAAATTAGAAATTTTTATACCGTTGGAATCTTGTTTCAAAGTGCTAAAAGTTATTAGAAGACACTTTTCCAAGATTCAAAACGAAGACATTCAAATTTCAGCTTAAAGTGGCTGATTCGCACTACAAGATAGTTTCAGTCCTAGTTTTTGGCAAACTTTCAAAATTCGGCAAATTCACAGAAAGTGAACTAGCCTCTGAAATTTGTAACTCAATTAGAATTCCAACCAAGATTTAAAACACAACAAACGGAACTGAAATCGGAGTTTTGAGCATTGAGATATAGCAGCTCAAAGTTGGTCACATTTTATAAACTGTTCAGTCATTTTCTAGATTTGAAAGGCTATTTTTGAAGTATTATTTGGCCATCCAATTGGCATTGAAAATACACCAAGTTTGGTAAAATAAATCTTCCATATATAAACTATATCTCTACCAAATTTCACAGAAAAACTCATGTAGGAAGGCAGTTAACAAAACGACTGAAGTTTGTGAAATTTTCAAAACAAATCTGCCAACTCAAACTTCTCTTTCCTTTTCAAACACTTTGTATCATGAAATCAGTCCAATTTTTTGGGTCATTTGTGAAACCAAGGTCCACGAAACATTTAATAAGCATTTATTAGTTGGTTGACATCAAAATCTCAAAATAAAACCTCTCACAAGCAACCAAACCAGTCGGCCAGCATGAAAAGAGGGTTTTCCAGATTTGCTGCAGTTTGGGACATGGACCATAACCCACTCAATACAGGTTGGAATTGGGAATGGTTGGTGGCGTTGAAAACTAGATTCAAAAGGTTACAATTCATCATAACAACTCATTTTAAAATTCAGTTGGCAAGTGAGAGAAACAGAGCCACAAGTTGCAGCTTCTAGCTTTCCCTCGGTTTGACAATGAAACAGGACAGCAGACTTTGCTCAATCACTACAGATGACTCTGTTCGAATTAGAAGGTGAATATACACTGTTAGAAAACTACGGATATCTAGTTTTGAATGCCGCTGATGGAACTCAATTCCGACGTCCGGACAGAGAGATATGTTCGTTCAAAGAACACTGCCAGAGAACCACTGTTACACGTTTTCCAGATTTTGTTCTTACCAAAATTCAATTTTTATCCAACCAATCCAAATGATTTTTGGTAGAAACTTTATACACACCACACAAAACATACATACATCAGTTTTACAATCATTTGATCACCAAAAATTCGAACCTAGTGCACAGAAATAACAGGGCAGAATTCGGTCAGCTTCCTACGAAAATTTCCTTCGATTTTCCTTTCACTTTTCTAACTAATATCCTCCTGTTTAACACATAATTACCTCAAATAACATTCATTATCACCATATCAGTCCAATATATCTATTGTGGGATTTCATAGATGTGAAAACCCGTAAATTTCCTTATTTTCTAGGTTTTATTTTATTTAATTGCATGATTTTCCCTATTTTCTTTATTAGAAAAATTTCCTAGATACTTTTTATGAGTAAATATGGTTTTTAAGTTATTTTTCTAGTATCGGTTAGTTTTTGAGAAATTACGAGCGTATACCGGACGTGGGACCCGCTAGTACGGAAAGTTCGGTAAAATTCGGCCAGTTGGGTTAAGTTTGGTATACCGGGCTTATTTTACTAAGTGTTAAGAGATAATTAGAGGGTACCAAATGGATTAGTGTGAGAGAGACCAAAAGGATAGCTTTGCATTTAATGAGGGTGACAAGTGTCACTTGGTGAGTTGATCTTGATTTTGACCACTATTCACCACTTTACCAATTAATCAAAATTGAACCAAAAATCATCTTCATTTGCAAGCTTCTTGGCTGGCCATCTTCAAGAGGAAAAGAAGAGAAAACTCTCAACTTTCTTGTTTCCAATCTTGTTCAATCTCCTAATTCAACCGATTAAACTTGGATTTCCTCTATAAAAACCCTTAGCTTAGTGGTAGTAAGGTTGGTTGTGAAGTGGTTTGGAAGACCAAGGTGCTAAGTTGTCTCCTTTCTTGAGTTGGTAAGGTGAGTAGCTAAGGAACCTTTCTTTTCTTCTTAATGATGTTCAATTGGTGGCTTGGGTGAGTAAAAGAGATGGTTTTAGGTGTTATTTCATGACTCTTGGTAGAAATTGGTGACTTTTATATTTATTCATGATTTTTCTATTTTTACATGTTTAATATTGTTGGGTCATGGATGATGGCTTGGAATGATTTAGAATGAGGCTATAGTGCATAACTTGTGGTTGTTAGCGGAAAATTTCCGCATTGTACGGAAAATTTCAGATGTAGGGTTTGAATTTGGGGCTTATCTAAGGTTTCTATATAGCACTTGAATTGGCTTTGATTAAAGGGTTTTGTGACTCTAATAAGGTGTATTTAAGGGTTTATGACTTGTAGTGGTATTGGTGATTGTGTTTGGAAAGTATGGGTGAATATTTGTAGGTTGGAACTTGGAATTTTAAGGGGAAATGCTGTCCAAATTGAGGGGTTCTTGTGTTTTATTGGACTTGGGTTGTTTAAGGGGTCGTTAAAGACCTTAGGGTTGTCTAAACCCTTAGTGTCATTATTGTACTTGCAAGTTCTTTCGGTTTTACATTAATGATGTGTAGCTTGGATGTATGACTCGTAATCGAGTCTCATTGTGCTTGTTTGAATGTTTTAGGGTGTGACGGTGATACGAGACGCTCATCGGGCGGAAATTTATGAAATTTCATTTGCTAGCTTGGTGAGTGTACTACTCACTTGGTTGTTGCTACATGGCTTTGTTATATGTGCAATCTATGCCTTGAATGTTTATGTCTACTGTTGTTATTGAATGAGACAAGGGTGCACTTTATCTCCCTCGTACTCTATGTCTTCTATGACTGTTTACTGCATCAATTGAATTCTACATGAATTGGTGTCGTTTGGACGAGTATCCAACGACCATTACTGTTATCACTCAGTTCAACCCCATTGGTGGTCGATTGAATCGAACCGGTGAGGGCTTGGTCGTGAAAATTGATGAGCCATGGAGACTGTTATATGGAATCTTGGAGTATGAGACTCTCGATTCCGGTATACTCGAGTATTACCAATTCTAAACTGTTTGGAGTTCGGGCCCGGTAGGGGTATGCGAGGTGGAAGGAATGGGAGTAAAGTGGAGTCTACATTTGGTTACTATTTGAACATTGACGGAGGGTCAATGAGGTACGATCAAGTATGGCAAGCGAGGAAAGGGGCTCTTGAGAGCCGTCCGTATCCTTCTACTAATTCCATCGATGTGTAGTATTGGTATACTTCTTTATTGAATGAAATTGGAATGAAGGGCTTCATGCTTATATGAACTTCGTTGCTTGAGTGATAGTATCTCATTGGGCGAAAGCTCACCCTATTCCTTTTGTTTTCCTTACAGGAGTTTGAATACTTTTGGAAAGACGTTGATAGTTGGTTGCCGAGTTGAGCTAGTTTAAATACTTTTGTATAGCTCCTCAATGAATGAAACCCTAAGTGCATTTTGATCCAACCTTTGCGTTTGAGTTGTAATTTGCAAAACCGTACATGTATAAACTTGTTGGATAATTGTTGCGCCCCATTTTTAAAATAAATAAAAGACGAGTTTAGAGAAATGGTTTTTGATTCAATGTTTGATTGGAAAATGAATTTTTTATTTAAAAAGAAAATGACAAACATGGGTCTAAATGGGGTTTGAAAGTGTGACGATTGGACCCTAAATAGAGTTTAAAAAGGGTTTTTGAAAAAAAATCGGAATCGCCACTTGGTATAGAGTTAAGGTGTACCAAGACACCTAAAATGAGTTTTCAAAGGAAAAAGTAGAAAAAACCCCTTTAAAACGACTCCTAATCTACGTAAATCAGAGAAAAAGATTCGGGAGTCACATTTGAAGAAAGGGAAGGCAAGGATAAGAATCCAAGGCACCCTTTCAACCTAGCCAAGGCTAGTTGCGCGATTTAGTCAAAGATTTTCTTATTTTAACCTAAAGATTTATCACATTTGGACGTACTATATGAATGCAAACCCTAGACCTAGGGGGGTATCGGGGGGCAAAATTTCTCTTCAAAGCTTGAATGGTGCCAATCACATTAATTGTGATGCCCAATAATGACTCTTTGGAGAGGTCACGAATAATGTAAAAATATGAGACTCCAAGAAAAGAAAAGGGATAAAATAATTATAGAAATGTGAGAACCCGTAATTTGCATTTTCTAGGTTTCGCATTTTTCATGACTTGTTTTCTGCACTTTCTGTATCCGGAAAATTTTCTAGATAATTTTTTTGAGTAAATATAGTTTTTAGATGATTTTTCTAGTATCGAATAGATTTTAAGAAATTAAGAGCGTATACCGGACGTGGGACCCACTAGTGTGAGAAGTTCGGAAAAATTCGGCCAATAAGGTTAAGTTTCGGATACTGTGAAAATTTTATCGGGTGTTAAGAGATAAGTAGTGTGTGTGAAGTGATTGATGTGAGAGAGAAAAGAAAGATAAGAGGGCATTAAATGAGTGTGACAAGTGTCACTCTACCATTGGGTTTGACTTAAGAAACACTATTCATCCTTTTGACTATTTTTGACTAAGTGTTAAATACTTCAAAAAAATCACAAAAATTCACCATTTTCTTCCTTGTGTTGGCCGGCCCTCTCTCTCTCAAAGAAGAAGAAATTTTCCCAACTTTCAAGCTTCCATATCACTCAATCTTCCACAAACAAGAGTTTAGGTTTGATTTCATTCCATAAAATCCTTTCTTTTGGTGATAGTGAGTGCTCTAGTGAAGTTTGTTTGAAGCTCTAAGGTGGCCATCATCCCTCTCTCTCTTGTTACTTGGTAAGTGATGCTTGAACCCCCCTACTACACCTAATGATGGTTATAGTATGCTTAGAAGTGGCTTGAGTGTTGGAATATATGATTTATTTCTTGGTTTGGCTTGATTTAGTGAAGTTTTCCATTTTATGATGAATTTTCTGGTTTCATATGATTTTGATGGTATGGTTGTTTTTGATGGTTGATAATAAGGGGCTTTAGCTCTAGTAGGTGCATATGATAGGAAATTGCAATCAATTTTGAATTTGGAAGAATTTCTGGAAAATTAGGGTTCTTGGTTGAACATTCTGTCCGAAATTTTAGGTCAAAGATAGAGGCCGAATTGGACTTTTCTCAAAACATGAAAGTTGTAGGTATTGATGAGTTTGAAGTGCCTGCAAAATTTCAGGGTATTTGGAGTAGTGTAGAGTGAGTTATGCCGTTTTTACTGTTGCTGTTCTGGTGAACAGAATGTGCGGAACTGCGATAGTAATTGCCTATTTTTACTGGATTTGGTTTGGATTTTGAAGTTGGTGTCTTCTGATGAAATGTTACTGGATGTCTTAGCTATCATATGCCTTTGGAATTTCGGCATTTGGACTTGTATAGACTGAGTTATAGTAATTACAGTTTTGTGTGTTTTGCAAACCTGTTTTGGTAATTCTGGTTTAGTATTTGGCACATTTGACCTAGTTGTGCTAGGATTTAGACTGAGAGGCCTTCTACATTGTTGTAGCCCTGTATTTTAGCTTCGAGATGGTGGGTCTTACGCCCTCATCCGATAAGCGTAGCGCATTTTGTGCCATTACCGCATACGGAGGCCAAACCTGTTTTTGTTGATTGATCAAATGAGTTATATTTTCTGATTTTCTGGTTTGCTATTATGCTTATTTATGCATATGAGACCCTATTGGGGTTGTGTTCAGCATTGTTTTATGACTCGTCGTCGAGTCTCTCTTAGGGCTTGCTTTCATTTTGGTTGTTTCCTAGCTAACTTTTGTACTTGTACCACTTTGAGCCCTGTACGGCTTTTGGGAAATGAGATGACCTTTGGTGTGAAATGTTGGGGCTGATTTGAGGAAATAATGAAGCCTTAATGGCTGGAAAAGTAAGAAATTTAGGGGAAGTGCTGCCCGATTTTCTAGGCCGTTTGGTTCTTTAAGTTGGATTTGCCTTTTGATGGAAATGAAGGGTGTAGACACCAAATTTTTAAATAATTTGTATGTTGCATCTAATTCATGATTTTGTTTTAGATTGTCTGCATTTTAGTTGTTACCTTTTTATTTGTCTTTTATTTGCTAATTATTTGTCATATTAATTTTGTTCACGTTTTAGTTTTAGTTTTAGTTTTAAGTTTTAACGTAAAACTTGTGAAAAAAAATGATGAAAAATGAAAAATGAAAGAAAAGATCGAAAATGGTAATTTTGTTATTTTTAGTTTGTTTATTTTGATGTGTTTGTAATTAAAATTGTTGTTTTTATTTAGTTTTACTATTATTTTTGTTAAATTATTAAGTTGAGAAAAGAAAAAAAAGGAAAATGATGAAAATTGATGAAAATGGAAAATTGTGTTTTGTTGATTCTAGTTTATTTAGTTTCTACCCGATGTTAATTAAATTAATTAAATTACTTTTTTTTTTGTTGTTTTTGTTGTTAGTTATCTATTTTTATTATCAGTTTTATTCAATTAATGTCAAAAAGGAAAAATCAAAATCAAGAAAAAAGGAAAAATCACAACTCTATTTCTGCCGAATCCATTTCCACTTCGCATTCCAGCACTTTCCAGCCTCTACCACAACATTTCGGAAGCTCAGGAGGACATACACACATTTCCATTTCTGCCGAAGTGCAATCATCCACTAATGCACACTACTCCCAACTCACTACAGCAGAAGAGAGGACTTCGGTTTCATTTTGTCTGCCACAATCCGAGAGAGAAAAGTGAGTGTCAAACCATTTCCTCTTTAAAAACACTAAAGCCGTGAGTGTTGTGAAAACCTGAGAAGTAGAAGTGGAGTGGAGAGCTTCGGTATTGACACCACCGACTGATGAGGAGCTGGAGTGATTAGTTACTTAGGTAATATCGACCGAGAGGAATAGAAAAAAAAACAGAGAGCGAGGCTTCCTTTCTGCGGCAGACTCGAAACTGTGAGAAAGAGCGAGAGTGGAGGAGCATTTCTGGTTCCTTCCAGCCACAACCAAGAGAGAGAGAGAGAGAGAGCTCTGTAATTTCTGAGCAGTAGTTAGACAGCAAGGAACCTTAACTCGGTAGATTGAGCACCAGGTAGAAACGGAAGATTTGTTTCTGCCGAGAAACTGTGAGGAACTAAAGTCGCAAGCTTGGACAAGAGAGAGGAGGAGTGACGGGCTGCATTTCTGGGCTGACCGAGAGGAGGGAAATTTGTTTTGCAGCTAGCCGAGGGTATTGAGCTTCAAGCTAAGGTAATTTCTGAACTTAGATGAGTTGTTTATGGGTTGATGAAGCTGATTATAAGCATGCATGTGGTGGTTGTGTGGTTAGATGTTAGATTAAGTCACAGAAAAATCTGATGTTGAAGGAACTGTGGTTGCCGAGAGCTTAAGCTGGAAATTTGCAGCTTTATTTGACCAACTTATGATAATCTGAGTTAGTTATGTGCTTAGCTAGCTGGAAACTAAATGATTATGCTATACGCGAGGGTAATCAGTTCGGATTAAACAAGAAAAGGAAATGAAACAGAAAACTGGTTGCATGCAGGCCAACCGAGAGAATTGGATGAAATTCTGGTTAGATGTTTTTTTATGACATCCGAAATTGGTTTTGGATTAAATCTTATGGGTAGCTGTTTGTTTGATCATGCATGTAGCTGAATACGGGTTGCATTTTGGTTTTAAGCCGTGACTAATATTTTGTGGCTGAAGGGAATTTTGATATATAAAAATGTGAGTTGGACCTAAAGTGAGGAACCGAGAGCTTGCATGTTGTTTTGCAGCTTGTGATTCTAGTATAACAGAAATTTATATTGATAGGGCATAAAAATCGTTAGCTTTATGTGTCAAGTGAAGGTTAGTTGCAGCAATTATTTCTACGTTTTGAGTTCCTTCCTATGTCTTTGCTTGCTCGATTGTCAAAATTTTGTTTGTTTAGTTCTAAGTTCGGATGTTATATCAAGAAAACTTGGTTAAGGTATGTGATTGGATCTGAATTTGGTGTTGGAAGTTGGAACAAAATTGCAGCAGTTTTATATCCAGTGCTGCACGCTTTCTCTACCTGAATTTTGTGCTTCAAATCCTAAAGTTTTGTGTTGCAAAGTGAGATGATTAGGTGGTTGTCTCGTTGCTTTAGTTCATATTGAATTTGAGTGTGTTTAGGAGCTGTGGAGAGCTTTGCGGATAAGAATTGCCGAAAAACTTTGCTGCACTTTCCTTTTCTCTGTCGATCAAAAATCAGATTTGTCATCTTAATCCTGCAAACAAAATTTCATGTTTTGATTTGGGTCAATAATTTCTGGTTTGGTGAACTTGTTTGTATGATGAAATGGATGTATTTGCTGCTAAAATTGCTGAAGTTTTGGAAACAAGAGGGCAGCAGCATGCGTTGGTTCTTGATTTGCAGAAGCTTGTTTTGTAGCTTTGAATGAAAACCTGCATGAAACTTTTCTAACAAGTGCATTATTTAGACATGTTCAGCCATGTTTTGATTGGAATTTGTTTCAAAGCCGTGGCATAAATTTGGTTTGCTGAGATTATGTGAAGTTGCAGCAGCTTTCTTTCTTCAAATGTTTGCATATGTTCCAGATTTCTGCACTCTTTTCCTTCTGAACCTTATGCTGAATGTAGGAGTTTAAGGTTAAAGCTGGGAAAAACATTTGATGATCTTGCTTCTTTGGTCTAAGTTTTAGTTTGTTAAGCCATTAGTTGAGTTTGGATTGGCAAACAAATGGGTCTTTGTGTTTTTTCTGGTATGTGATTTGAAGCTGTCCAAACTTGCGGCAGAAATTTGCATAAGTGAAGAGGATTTCAGTTTTTTACGTAGCTTGCATGAATTTGCATGGAAAATTGTTTCAAAATTGCCTCTTAACCCCCTCAAGTTTCCCCTTATGCCAGTATGACCCAAAAAATTGGGAAAATCAATCAAATTGACCTCTCAAATTTCTTTAGTTTTTGCAATCAAGTCACTACTTGTTTTAAATTCTACATGGGCTGTTCACCTTCCTTTAAATGCCTTGGATTGATCCAATTTCATGTTTACTTTTATCTTTTGTGATTATTTCTTGATTAAAGTGATGCTTTGTCTCTTGCTTTTGCTGCATTACCTGCTTCCTTTGAGTGTAGTGGAAAAGATACTTGACTCACAGTAGCGAATTGGTCAAACTTGATTTTAATAGGGACCTATTGCAGTCTACTTTTATTGATGTTATTACATCTATTTTCTTCTCAAAAGGTCCTAAGGAGGTGTTAAGATTCTTCATTTTTTTTTAATACCCTTGTTGATGGAAAATCTGTATTCCGAGGGGTTTAGTGTATTTGGAGGATTTTTATATACCAAAGAAACAAGTTTCCTTCGTAGGTTGCATGTTTTTGCATGAAAAGAGTTCTTATAATAGCTCTTTAACCCCTCAAGTCCCTTCTTATTCTACCATGGCCTAAGCAATTGAAAAGATTAATTGATTGGGTCCTTCGAGTTTCCTTTCCCTTTTAACTTGGAATTTCATTTGATGAATATGGACTTGTTTGATTATCTAAAGGGATCTAATGGTTCAATTTCATAGTTATTAGTGGTTCTTTAATTTTTGTTTTTGAAGAATTTGTGTTGTTTGATTTACTATTAAATTGGTGCATTAATCCTTTGTTTAGTGGTTGTAGCTTCAATTTAGAACCTTTTCCAACTTATTAGCACCACAAAAGGGGACGGTATACTTTCTTTTATCTTTTTTGTGTATCTCCCTATGTGATCCAACTTGCTAAATGAAAATTGCATGCCTATTTGATTTTCTTAAATGCTTATTAATGCCTTTCATTTATTTACTTTTATTTCATTTTTTAAATCTTTCTTTTATTTTCATTTATGGGGTATGTGTATACCTCTTGGCTTGTAATAGATAGGGCGTAGTAAGTAATTCGGTCCATTTTCCCTTTCCCCATTTGTTTTAGTTAGCCCATGTAATAGTTTCATTTGCTTTTGGGGTATTATTTGGTTTGCTATGTGCTTAATTTGCTTTATTAAGCTATTGCATCTAGTCGAGCATGCTAAGTGTTATGTGCTACGTGTTATAAGTGATTTTGCATGTCTACTTGCTTTCTATATTTATAAATGAATGTGATGGATGAATGTACGTTTCCGCTAGTCCAATGCTAGTCGAAATTCGTAGAATGGGCTAGTCCAATGCTAGACCCTTAGGGACCCTCCTCGTTAGTTCACATTCGCATGCTCCACTACATTTCATGCATTTTTTTAGTTTTTATGGCATTTGGCATGTCCCTCTAACCTTTTCCCTTTCATTTTAGGCCTTTGCA
Source organism: Coffea eugenioides (assembly GCF_003713205.1). NCBI lineage: Eukaryota > Viridiplantae > Streptophyta > Magnoliopsida > Gentianales > Rubiaceae > Coffea > Coffea eugenioides. The sequence goes on along the minus strand of NW_020862876.1, from coordinate 7,165 downwards.
TTTCATGCTAGTTATAGGGTCCATTTGCCTGAGAAACCCCCTTGGGTAAGGGAAACGAGCGAGTGTGGCTTCAAAATAGCCTTAGCACGCTAGTTTCGCCTTCTAATCAAAGGGAAAATCGAAGTCGAAAAATTAGAAGTCAACCCCCGTACCCGACTTGTTGCATTCCCCTAGGGTCATACTTTCATTTTTATCACTTCCATACTCTTTTAATCACATTTTTTCTTACATTTCTCAATCCATATTTTTCGCTACATCTTTATCATTTATTTACTTTACTTCACAAATGAAATTCAAGTTTCACTTATATGTGTACTATTCTATTTTCATTCATTTGCACACACAAGCACTTTGATTTTCATACAAATTCACACATGCACTTTCTTTACACATTCGCACACAAACACTTTGTTTTTTTACATTATTTCATACATGAATCCTTTCATACACTTGCACACTTGCACTTGAGTCACCATTTGCATCAATCGACCTCTATGAGGTTTCCCTTTATTGGCCGCCACAATTCATGTGGTTTGGGACCAAAAACCTCACAAGAGACATCGTAGAATTTAGGATTGCATTTCTCATTCATTAGTCTTTGTCCAAATTGCAAATACATACTTTGGGTAGAAAAATTAGGAAAATAAGGGTTAAATCACGCAACTAGCCTTGGCTAGGTCGAAGGGGTGCCTTGGATTTTTATCCTTGCCTTCCCCTTCGTCAAATGTGACTCCCGAACCTTTTTTCTTTGTTTTACGTGGACTAGGAGTCGTTTAAAAAGGGTTTTCTCACTTGTTTTCTTTAAAAAATTCATTTTTTGGGTGACTTGGTACACCCTAACTCTATACCAAGTGGCGACTCCATTTTTCATATAAAAACCCTTTTTGAATTATTTTTCTTGGGTCAAATCGTCGCATTTTCAAAAGTCCCATTTAGACCCATTTTTGTTTTTATCAACAAAATTCATTTTTTCCAAATCAATAAATTCACAAAACACAATCATTTTATGTTTTACCAAAAAGTGGGGCGCGACAGTTGGCGACTCCACTGGGGAATTCCTAAGTGGGTCCAAGCATTTGATTTAGCCATTCTTTTCCTTTTTTCTACCCTTTTTATGTATAGCATTTGGATATTAGGATTGCATTTTCCCTTTCTAGGACTTTTTGCCACATACGCGCATATCAAACTACTCCCTCACTCACGTATGTATGATTGGACGATTGAATGTATGATTGTACTTGCTTTATCTCACGCTTTGCATTTGCATTTTTGGGGGGGTGTGTGTCACCCTTAGAGCCACGCGTTGGTTCTTGATCCCTCCCCTCCAAATGAGCACTAGCATACGTGCATACGCTTTAATTATTTATCCCTTTTATTTTTCTTTAGTGGCTTGTCACGCCACTCCACCCTATTAGGATTAGGTGACTCACTTGGACATGTGATCACGACACGATGTGTGTGTAGCATGTTCCAATGGGTCACTCAATCTTCCGCTTAAAGCTATTGGTTGATAGCCTTTAGCTTTTGGTCGAAGATTGAGGTTTTGATAGATTCACTCAAACACGTAGCCGTGACACGATGTGTGCGTAGCGGTGTTTGGGGAATCGCTCGAGCCACCGACAAAGAACCTTGGGATTGATGACCCTTGGTTTCTAAGTCTGAAGGCTCGGGGGCCTATGACCTATCGAGTCTAGATGCATTAGTAAGCCAAGTCTCATGCATTCATATTAGAACTGCCTAGAGTAGAGTCAGCCATTATCCTGAACTAGGGACACTATTCACGAGGGGAGGGGTCCCAACCCTCTTTTCTTATTTATCTTTATTGCCTTTTATATTTTCTATTTGTCCAAATGTGTTATGTGATTATGTGTTGAGCTCACGTTTCCTTGTTTTTGTCTTTGGCATTCACAAACATTAAGAAATAAGAGGTCTGGCATGACCTTCTTTTAGGACCTACCCTTGTAGATAGGCTATTGCACGTTTGACAAATTATGGTTTATTTTGTTCATCAATTCATAATGCCATACCGTTTTAGGCCTACTCTGGCAAATAAAGGGATCCTTAGGTCACGTTTCATTTCAAATTGCATATTTTATTGTTTTAATAAAATGGCATCATGCATAAACCCTAGAAAGGGAACGCCACGTAGGGAATCCCGTTTTAGGAATAAAGCCAACCCTTTTGTGTCCCATGGGTATTTAACCCTTCAAGGGACTGCACGTTTAAGTTATCGCATAACTGGAGGAATGAGACTCGTAGGTAAGGTAATTGACAAACTACCCTCTTCATTATCAGATGGCTTGCCCTCGCCGCATCTACCAATTGTTAATACCGTCAACTGAGGTTCAACAATGGCCCACCTTCATGTTACCTAGTGAATTGAATCAAGTAGCCCAATTTTTAGGACCAATTGGAGACTTTAAGCAGATCAAATCCAACAATTATTTGGTAGAGGCTTTAGTTCATCTTTGGGACCCCGAGTGTACTGCTTTTAGAATAGGCAATAGGCAAATGACTATAACACTCGAAGAAGTAGCTGGCCTCCTTGGTTTACCCACACGAGGAACTGCCTTGGTGTTTCCATTTGCTTCCGACAAGGCCGAATTTTGTCAAATTATAGGATTGAAAGAGTCCGTGCTACGAAGGTCAGATCAGGGCGTCGCTGTGAATATTCTGTTTGAACGATTTGCGCCACGCGATGGATTCGAGAGGCATGTGACGGATTTTGTGTTCACTTCCAAAGCCGTATGGGAGCGCAAAAGGCTACTAGTATATGGGGTAGTTATGGCTGGGACCTATCTCTTTCCGCGAAAAGATCAAAAGATAGCCTTCAAATCAGCAAAAATTGTGAATGACCTTCTCTTAGGAATTCAGGGTAAGCAATGCTCTATAGTCCCGACCATTCTCGCAGATATTTTCTTAGCTTGTACTGGTTGTCGAAAGGGAGAAAAGTTTTTCCATGGGGCGAACTTGGTTTTATACATATGGGCTACGGAACATTTTAAGAGACAAGCATCAGTTGCCGATAGTTTGCCGGTGGTTGGATATAATTGGGTAATCACACATCCCAAAAGAGTCAACGAGGGAGATCTACCTAAGAACGCATCCGAATGTGTGGATTACTTGGAAACATTGCAAGATTTCAACATTAGGTGGGTATTAGATTGGACAGACTGCTTTGAGCCGATACTTCGCACTAAGGAATCCGAACGTGTTCTCTTGCTGGGTACTCAAGGAATCATCTCGTATACCCCGAAGAGATTTCTCAGACAACTAGGTCGCATTCAGGGGCCGCCACCGATTTCCGAGTTTAGTGAAGTCACCATTTTCTTTGATCAGGGGGTATGCCCAAAAGAGATCCCTATGAAGAGCCAAATCACTGAATCTTGGAGAACAATATCCGACGATAGAAGCATTCGTTATCTTCCGGAGCTCAAACAGAAGGGGGTAATGACCGCACCATACGAGGATTGGTTGAAAGATTCCACCACGCAAGGGTTGCAACATGAGCCGTATGAGGAAATTGAGAAGCTGAGAGCCATCATTAAAGCCAAGGACATGGAGGTGGTACAGTTGAAGAAATCCATCGAAGTGCACAAAGGAAAGGCAGAAGAAAACAAGAGGTTATATGAGAAGGAGCGAGAAAGGCGCCAAGAGATGAAGCGGAAATGTGGGGAATTATATGATCAAGCCGAACGTGTCCAGATGCCATATACTAGAGAGAGTAAAGACTCTGTACTAGATAGGCTTAGGAACTTTGGTGATCTTGTACAAAATCGCCTTCGCAATATAATGTAAACAGATGTATTTGGTTTTTGCAATGAATCCCTTCTCACAAAGTGTTTGTCAAATAACAGGTTTGATTAATGGGTCTCATTCCGAAAGTGTTGCATCATGCTAGGCCTACCCTTGGCACAAAAAGGGCCCCCCCATAGGACATGCATCCGAATTTTTCGAATAATTACTAACTCATGCCTTTTTCTTTTTTCTCTTTTTGAATAAATTGCAGAAATTCAGTAATCATTGGTTTATCTAAGGGAGTTCTTTCTTCATTTCAGGTAAATTTCAAAATAGCTTTTCGGAAAAGCCCCATTATTACGCGATCCCGAAGTAAGGCCCAAAGGAATCGTGTAGACATGAGTACTCAACCAGAATCATCCGATAAGGCCGTTGCCACTACCCAGCCAGAAGCTGCAAGTCCTGGGGTTCAGTTGACAGAGTTACTCACAAAATTTGGAGAAATGGCGTCAGAAATGGCCACTCAGAAGAAGTTGATTGACGAGCTCGTTAGTAGCGGAGTGCAACCTGAGCCTGTACCCGTTACACAACCACAATCCGAACCATTTGTTATTCCTCCATTTCAAACCACCTTTGAGGGAACTTTTAACCCGCAATATGCTTTTACTCAAAATCCTCCTTTCTACCCTCCTTATGGTCAAGGGTTTCAGCCTCAAAGCGACCCAAACATGCATCAGAACCCACCAGCTTTTTATCAAACCACCGCGGAGCCCGTGGTGCCGGAGCACACTTTTCAAAATAAGCCAGAAATGGGAGAGTCGTCTGCCCAGATTAATATGAAGTTACTTAAACGTTTGGATCGTTTTGATGAATTTATCAGGAAAAGCCAAGGTTTAAGCAAGCAAGGGGTGCTGGATTACGATGATTTGTGCCTATTTCCAAACGTACAACTGCCGGAGGGGTTCAAGACTCCTAAATTCAACAAATATGATGGAACAAGCAACCCTAAAACGCACCTGCGCTTGTTTGCTAACAAGTTGGGCAAGCCAGTGGATGACGAGAATTTGCCGTTGAGATTATTTCCAGAAAGCTTAGAAGGGGATGCTCTCGATTGGTACTCCAACCTAAAGCCAGAGGAAGTGAAGACCTGGCTCGATCTGTCCAATGCCTTCATTAGACAATATGAGTATAACTGTGAGCTAGCGCCAACTCGGACTACTCTGGAAGGAACGAAAAGGCGACCATCTGAAGATCATAAGACATATGCCAAGAGATGGAGAAAGATAGCTGCGAAGGTGGAGCCACCGATGACTGAGGATGAAATTATTCGCACATTCATAAAGGCGCATGATCCTCCATATTTCGAAGAAATTTTCCGCATGACTGGTTGTTCTTTTGCTGCAATTGTGAATAAATTGGAAGAGTTTGACGACTTCGTGAGAGCCGGGAAGATTGTCAATGTCTCTGCCCTGAAATCTCAGTTGGATGCTTTACAAGGGCAGGGAAGCAATGTGAAGAAGCCGCCGTTCAAAAAGAAAGAGGGGGATGCAACATTTATTTGGAACCAAAACCCTTCACCCAGACCCCGATACCAACACAGCCCAACCTACCAACCCCATTACCCTTACTACTCAAATCCGCATCCTGTATATACTACCAACATCCACCACCCTCGACCTCACCCAAGCTATCCAAACCCACTTTCAACCCCTTTTCAAATTTCCCAACCAAATCCACCTCAAAACCGACCTCGCACTCCATATAACCCAAGATTTCCTCCACCAAATAGACCTGTTTACAACCATCCTCAACCTCTTGAACCTTACAACCGACCCCCTAGCCGTACATTTACCAATTTAGGCAGGCCTCTGGACCAATTGTATGACCAGTTGAAGGCCGCCGGGAAAATTGGTACAGTACCCCCTCCTACCTACCCATATGGTATGCCCGCGTGGTATAATCCACAAGCTGTCTGTGCTTATCATTCTGGGGCCCCCGGACATGCCACCTTTGATTGCAAAGCGCTTAAGCATAAAATCCAAGATATGGTTGAAGCCGGGGAGATTGTAATCCGGAAAAGGGAGGCGCAAGGGCCGAACGTAAATAGGAACCCTTTACCGGAACATGCCAATACCATTGGGGTTATTCTGGATGATACGGAGTATGTGGAACCAGTCAAAGAATTGGCAAGGAAAGCTGAAGTGTTTGGGGTCACAGACCAACCTTTTGTCATAGAACTGCCATTTGAAGAGGACGAGAAACCCTTTATCTTGGATCTCACGCCAGCTGAGAGTGAGTCTTTAGAGCCGGTGGTTATTGAATTCCCGAAGCAGGAGCCTGTCCTGAGCCTGCAACAAGTACCATGGAATTATGATGAACCTACTGTACAGATTGGGGAAAGGTCAATTGCAAAGAAGGAAGTATCAGTGGTCACAAGATCGGGGAAAATTGCAAGCCCGTTTGAAGCAACCATTCCGATTCAAGCAAATAATTCCGAGCCACCCGCCAAACCAACAATCACTGAGAAGGAAGCCTTGGATTTTCTTAAAAGGCTCCAGAGAAGTGAATACAATGTGATTGAGAAGCTAAGCAAGTCACCTGCCCAGATATCCATGTTGGATTTACTTTTTTCTTCAGATGTGCATAGGGATGCGTTGATCGAGGTATTGACTAAAGCTCAAATCCCTAGGGACATTTCTGTTGATAATTTTTCGCACGTGGTTGGGAGTGTGTTATTCACCAAGCAAATTACTTTTTCTGACGAGGAATTGCCGGCGGAAGGCATTGGACATAACAAGGCCCTGTACATAGTTGTGAGGTGCAACGGAAAAATGTTGCCGAAGGTATTAATTGACAATGGATCTGCTCTTAATATCTGTCCTTGGAGCACCTTGGAAAAGCTGGGATTACAAGACATCAAGCTGAGGCCTTCAGGGACCGTAGTTCGAGGTTTTGATGGAGCACAAAGAGAGCCAATAGGAGAAGTGGATTTAGTAGTTGAAATGGGACCCGCCCAGTTTCAAATAACCTGCCAAGTCATGCATTTTTCTAGTGTTTACAACGTTTTGCTTGGCAGGCCATGGATTCACAAGTCTGGGGCGGTGCCTTCTTCATTACATCAGTTGTTGAAATTTGTAGTAAATGACAAGCTGATAACTATATTTGCCGAAGAGGATTGCCTTGTAATCACCGATTCCGAGTCCAAAGAAGAGGGTAGCCGAAGCTCCACAATGACCCCTCATAGCACATCTGATATTGTCTCCGTCAGTTGGATAACAAAGGAGGAGCAAGCTATATCAAGGGCCAGTGTTATGATGGCTAAAGAAATGATTCGTGGAGGCTATGAATTTGACAAAGGGCTGGGGCGAGATCTGCAAGGAATTTTGAAGCCAGTGGAGATTGTGGAGAAAAATGATTCGTTTGGTTT